>NC_057801.1:351199848-351426154 GCF_018294505.1 Triticum aestivum
CTCACCGAGATGGGATTGTAATCTCTCTGTGTATGTCCATTACCAAAATCGGTCTCACCGAGTTTGAGAAATCAGTACTACCGAGATTACAATGCAAACTTCCTGGTTGACTCATTACCAAAATCGGTCTTACCGAGTTTGTGTAATCGGTCCAATCGAGTTTGCCTGACCAACTCTCTAGAAAGCTTATTACCAAAATCGGTCTCACCCAGTTTGTGTAATCGGTCTCACCGAGATTACGTTATGCCCTAACCCTAACCATATCGGTCCTACTGAGTTGCATGTCGGTCCCACCGAAAATCCTAACGGTCAGTAGGTTTACTAAATCGGTCCGACCGAGTCTGTTGAATCGGTCCCACCGAGTTTGGCAAATTGTGTGTAACAGTCAGATTTTGTGTGGAGGATATATATACCCCTCCGCCTCCTCTTCATTCATGGAGAGATCCATCAGAACAAACCTACACTTCCAGCATACATTTTTCTGAGAGAGAACTACCTACTCATGTGTTGAGGCCAAGATATTCCATTCCTACCATATGAATCTTGATCTCTAGCCTTCCCAAGTTGCTTTCCACTCAAATCTTCTTTCCACCAGATCCAAAACCTATGAGAGAGAGTTGAGTGTTGGGGAGACTATCATTTGAAGCACAAGAGCAAGGAGTTCATCATCAATGCACCATTTGTTACTTCTTGGAGAGTGGTGTCTCCTAGATTGGCTAGGTGTCACTTGGGAGCCTCCGACAAGATTGTGGAGTTGAACCAAGGAGTTTGTAAGGGCAAGGAGATCGCCTACTTCGTGAATATCTACCGCTAGTGAGGCAAGTCCTTCGTGGGCGACGGCCATGGTGGGATAGACAAGGTTGCTTCTTCGTGGACCCTTCGTGGGTGGAGCCCTCCGTGGACTCGCACAACTGTTACCCTTCGTGGGTTGAAGTCTCCATCAACATGGATGTACGATCGCACCACCTATCGGAACCACGCCAAAAACATCCGTGACTCCAATTGCGTTTGAATCCTCCAAAACCCTTCCCTTTACATTCCCGCAAGTTGCATGCTTTACTTTCCGCTGCTCATATACTCTTTGCATGCTTTCTTGATATGTATTGTGAATGTTAAACTTGTGCCTAAACTCCACCTAAACTTTAAGAACATAAAAACTGCAACTTTGTCACTTAGTGTCTAATCACCCCCCTCTATACACCTCTTCTCAAGGTCCTACAAGTGGTATCAGAGCTTTGGTCTCCATTGCCTTGGTTTAATCACCATTGGAGGAAGATGGATGAGTCTACTTTGGGGAGTCTTAGACATAGAGTGCCTATACTTGATGGAGAGTATTTTCATGAGTGGAAAAATGAGATGCTTGTAATTTTCAATCAATATCATTTGAACAAGTACATTGCTATCCCTTTTGCACCTCATGTTGATCCTATGCATCCTACTCTTGATGAGTCCATTGATATGATTTGGAATCTTAGAACTGCCGAACTTATCATTAGAGGATTGCCTAGAAACTTCATTGGATGTTTGCCTACTCTTAAGTGTGCTTACACCATATGGAAATTTCTTGAGGAACGCTTTCCAAATTATTACTTGAAAAATCTTGATGAAATTCTCCATAAGTCTATTGCCTTGAGTAAGATGAATACTAGTGATCCTATGTTTGGTGATCGTCTATTTGAGCTTACAAACCTTATGCGTGCCAAAGGAGATGTTGGAATTATTAGTGATATTATTTCCAAAGCTATAAAAATTAATAAGCAAGATCATTGTCAAACTCACTCTAACGAATCACCCTCTCTAGGATTTGATCCACCACATGACGATGTTGAACATGGATACTATGATAAGGATGATGATAGTGATTTCGATCTTGATGATGCAATGAGACATTTTGGTCTTATGGCAAATCTTCGGGGATAAATATCAGGAGGAAAGGAATGGGTTCTTGATAGTGGATGTACCGATCACATGACCGGAGATAAAGACATGTTTCATGAGCTTGCTCAAATGATAGTCCTCGAAAGTATGTTACTTTTGGTGACAACTCAAAGGGTAAGGTGGTTGGCCTCGGTAAGGTGGCCATATCACATGATAGCTCCATACAAAATTGCATGCTCGTTTAATCTCTTGGATACAACTTACTTTCAGTATCTAGACTTGCTGATTTTGGTTTCAATGTCTTATTTACTGAAGTTGATTGCCAAGTGTTTCGTCGAGACAATCATAAAATGGTCTTTACCGATGTGCGTAGAGGTGATCTATACATTGTTGATTTCACTAAAAAGGCTCAACCTAAAACTTGCTTCATTGCTAAATCCTCGAAAGGTTGGTTATGGCATAGACGATTAGGTCATGTTGGTATGCAAAACCTTGACAAGCTTATTAAAGGAAATCATATCCTTGGAGTTAACGATGTCATATTTGATAAAGATAGACTTTGTAGTGCTTATCAAGCAG
The DNA here is from genome assembly GCF_018294505.1 of Triticum aestivum. Classification (NCBI taxonomy): domain Eukaryota; kingdom Viridiplantae; phylum Streptophyta; class Magnoliopsida; order Poales; family Poaceae; genus Triticum; species Triticum aestivum. The sequence continues at coordinate 351,202,306 of NC_057801.1, forward strand.
GTAAACAGGTTGGAGGAAGGCATCCCATGAAGAACATCATGACCACAAGGAGGCCACTCGAGCTAGTTCACATGGATCTTTTCGGCCCCAACTCCTACAAGAGTCTCGGTGGAAATTCTTTTGGTCTAGTTATAGTTGATGATTTTTCAAGATTTACGTGGGTGTTATTTCTCGATGATAAATCGCAGGTCCAAAAGATCTTCAAAAACTTCGCTAGGAAGGCCCAAAATCAATTTGAAGTGAAGATCAAGAAGGTTCGCAGCGACAACGGAACCGAGTTCAAGAACGCAAATGTGGACACATTTCTTGACGAATAAGGGATCTCACACGAGTTCTCGGCTACGTACACACCTCAACAAAATGGAGTTGTTGAGAGGAAGAACCGGACGCTCATCGAAATGGCGACAACGATGCTTGATGAGTACAAGACGCCGAAGCACTTTTGGGCAGAAGTGGTTGAGACAGCTTGTCATGCAACAAACCGCTTGTATCTTCACAAGCTACTCGGCAAGACGGCATATGAGCTCCTCACCGGTAACAAATCCCAAGTTGGATACTTTCGAGTATTCGGCTCAAAGTGTTACATTCTTGCTAAATTTGCTCCTAAGTCTCATGAAGGTTTCCTACTAGATTATGGCTCAAACTCTCACACTTACCGTGTCTACAACAATTTCACCCGAAAGGTTGAAGAAACGGTAGATGTGAAGTTTGATGAATCTAACGGCTCGCAAGTAGAGCAATTGCCAATTGATGTAGGAGACAAAGATCCTTCGGAAGCAACCCAAGACTTATCTATTGGCAAGGTTCGTCCAACGGAGGTGAAGGAGAGTACCTCGTCCATCCAAGTGGAATCTTATACTTCACGACAAGGTGAACCAAGAGTTGATACAGAAGCATCCACAAGTGGAACACACCAAGATGAAGAAAACGAGGAAGTGCAACAAGATGAACGTCAACAACCTCCTTCTCCACCACGACAAGAGAACGACAACACAAACAATGAAGAAGGCCAAGAAGAAGAACAAGATGAAGAAGAAGTTCAACCAAGAACAGAGCAAAATCTTTCACGAGTTCGAGCAAGAATTGCTAAAGACCATCCCATCGAGCAAATCTACAATGATATTTAAACCGGGAGAATCACTCGCTCTAAAACTCGTTTAGTTAACTTTTGTGAAAACTATTCTTTCATCTCTAGCATTGAACCTATGAAGGTTGAAGAAGCATTGGAAGATCCGTATTGGATAAATGGTATGCATGAAGATCTACACAACTTTGAGAGGAACCAAGTTTGGACATTAGTTGAGAAGCCCGACAACAACCACAACATCATCGGTACCAAATGGGTGTTTCGCAACAAGCAAGATGAAGATGAACAAGTAGTTCGCAACAAAGCACGTCTCGTCGCCCAAGGATACACACAAGTCGAAGGTATGGACTATGGTGAGACTTATGCTCCCGTTGCTAGACTTGAGTCCATTCGCATCTTACTTGCCTATGCTAATCATCATGATATCACCTTGTACCAAATGGACATTAAAAGTGCTTTTCGAAATGGTGAAATAGAGGAGGAAGTTTATGTTAAACAACCTCCCGGCTTTGTCAATCCTAAGAAACCCAATCATGTTTACAAACTTCACAAAGCTCTTTATGGTCTTAAACAAGCTCCTAGAGCGTGGTATAAATGCTTGACCAAGTTCCTTATTGAAAAAGGCTTTGAAATTGGGAAAATTGAGTCTACTCTTTTTACTAAAAGGGTTAATGGGGAACTATTTGTGTGCCAAATCTATGTTGATGATATTACATTTGGTTCAACTAATCCTCATTTTAGTGAAAAGTTTGGGAATCTAATGTCGGAGAAGTTTGAGATGTCTATGATGAGTGAACTCAAATTCTTTCTTGGGTTGCAAATCAAGCAAACTAAGGAAGGTACCTTTGTTTCTCAAACGAAGTACACCAAGGACTTATTCAAGAAGTTCAATATGCAAGAATGCAAAGGTATGACTACACCCATGCCTACTAGTGGACATCTTGACTTAACCAAAGATGGTGAACCGGTTGATCAAAAGGTTTACCGCTCTATGATTGGTTCATTGTTATATCTATGTGATTCACGTCCCGATATCATGCTAAGTGTGTGCATGTGTGCACGATATCAAGCTACTCCTAAAGAATGTCATCTTAAGGCCGTGAAAAGGATAGTGAGATACTTAATCCATACACCAAATTTTGGCATTTGGTATCCTAAGAGGGCCTCTTTCGATCTTGTTGGCTACTCCGACTCGGACTATGCCGGAGACAAGGTTGGTAGAAATTCCACTTCGGGTACTTGTCAATTTCTTGGTAGATCTCTTGTGTCTTGGTCCTCCAAGAAACAAAACTCGGTATCCTTATCCACTACCGAAGCGGAATACATTGCCGCTGGTTCATGTTGTGCTCAATTACTTTGGATGACTCAAACTCTTAAAGATTATGGGATATATGTGAAACATGTTCCATTGCTTTGTGACAATGAAAGTGCTATCAAAATTGGTCATAATCCCGTGCAACATTCTCGAACTAAGCATATTGAAGTTCGTCATCATTTCATTCAAGATCATGTTGCTAAGGGTGACATTAATCTTAAGCATGTTCGTACCAAAAAGAAATTAGCGGATATATTCACTAAACCTCTTGATGAGAAAGTGCTTTGCAGGTTAAGAGGAGAATTGAACACCATTGATGCTTCAAACTTGGAGTAGAAACTCCATTGGATACATGCAAGACATGAGCTTATGACTAATCCTTGATATTTCCCTTATGATGAAAATCTTGTGTCTTGGATATATTTGCATCTTGCATGTTATCTAACCCATGTAGGTACTTGGTTGAATCAAATTCCATGAGATTGTAACCCACCCGTATCTTGAGCAATCTCTACATCACCAAGTCTCTACACTAAGGTGGTTGAAGCCAAGGAAGCACGAAACCATTCAAACATATCCTTTGACAAATTCTATGTTGAGCCTCATGATTGTCATTTTTTGATACACAAGTGCTCTTCCTTGCAAGAACTAACCCATGTAGGTAGATGGACTCAAATTCCAAGTGGTGCTCCAAATTCTTGATGAGCTACATCAACCTTGAGCAACCCACACAAGTTCAACTACATGGACAACACCACCAACCAAGGTATGTTATTCCATCTTAGAGAAGCATTACTCCAAGGCATGAGCTAAAGCAACTCGACAAGATGTGAATACATCAAGATGCTTAAATGAAAAATGGCAACCCCATTTTGAGCTTAAACGATGAGTATGACCTATGATCAAGTGATCTCACTTGACTCCTAAGTCAATATACTCTAACATAGGTGACTTTGTCGCCGAACATCTCTAGATGAAGTTCTCTTGTGTTCTTTTCTATTTTTTGCATTTGTCTCATGCATATTTGTTTCCCCTTTAAAAAAAACTTCATCTAGATTTATTTTTTGTTTGCTTTGCATTTTCTGCATCCAATTCATTGCACATCATTCAGTAAATTCCTTGCAAATCTTTGTGAGATCTTACTAGTCTAGTGAGCTGCGGTGACAAGTGTTTTCTCTGCGATGAACTCGGTTCCACCAATTTGTTGTTTTCGGTCCAACCGAATCCTTTCGGTACAACCGAAGCATACCATTCGATGCCACCGATTTCACAACAGGAAAAAACAGTTTGCCACTTATTCCTTGATTCATCTGATCCAGCTCCACTCAATGAATCTTGTCCCCTACAAGCATCACATTTTTATCATTGCTTTGTGCTGTGACTCAAGGACCAAACCCATTCGACAGATTCTAGAAAACCCTTCTTGGAAATTGATTTCAAAGGGGGAGAGAGAGATCACATCAAAGCTTATCATTTAGAGAGAGATCACATCAGAGCAAGAGTATATCACCTCCTCGGGGGGAGAGAGATCCTCAGGGGGAGAGAGAGATCTCCAGGGGGAGAGAATACTTAAGTATAAAGTATTTCTCAAGGATCCCAGATGCTTGGTGTTCAAGAGGAGAGATGCCACATGTCTTCTTGAGGGGAGAGACATGTTCATATGATCTTTTGTGCTTATTTGCATTAGTTTGCATTAGCTCTGTTCATTTATATATTTCAGCTCTGATTTTCTATTCCCTATCTTCTCCCAGTATCCCATGCTAGATTCAGGGGGAGCAAGACATCTAAGGGAAAGAAATCAGTTAATTTCATTGCATATCTTTACTCTTGGGGACATGTCTATTCCAATGTGGTACTTAGTACTCACTCTCTACATGTCATCCCAGTCTTGGTATTCTTGTGGTTTCTTCTGTTTGCCCTGGCTAGTAGATGCATCTGTGTTATCTAACCTTGTTTACGCAGGTTCATTCCATCCTAAACCAACTCAAGACTACAAGGTAAGTATATGCATCACAGTCATGTGTATGAGGAATTCTTGCTAATGTACATACTGTTTGCAAGAAGGACTCATGAGCATGAAGGTATTTTCTTTAGTATTCTTTGCTCTGATGCATATGGCCAAGATACATGTAACACATTGCCTGCTCTATCATGGTTATGCACTCACATGCTTCTACATTCCATATTCACATGATTGCATACATGAAGGGGAGCCTATGCTTGTTACATGTCTTTCCAAAGCTTTACTTGCTACTCTTTATATCTTTATCTAAAGCTTTGATGTATGTTGTCATCAATTACCAAAAAGGGGGAGATTGAAAGCACAAGTGCTCCCTAGGTGGTTTTCGTAATTAATGTCATCATATCTCCTGTTGGACTAACACTTTTATCTAGTTTGTTTCAGATAAGTTCAACAATGGAGTGGCATGGACTAAAGGATGTGGGAACTCCTTCAAGATGCTAAAGACAAAGGATTGGCTCAAGCTTCAAGCTCAAGACTCTTCATTTTACATTTTAGTGATCCAAGATCACATTGAGTCTATAGGAAAAGCCAATACTATCAAGAAGGGATGAGGTGTTGCTTAATGAGTTTCTTGCTCCACAGTGCTTAGTGATATGCTCCAAAACCCTCAACTACTTTCCCACTTCCACACATATGATCTAGACCTAAACTCTAACTCAGCCCCACCGATTCTTTCTATCCGGCGCCACTGAGTTCAGATGTCATAGCCACTGCCACAAACCCTAGGCAAATCGGTCTCACCGATAGGGATCTCGGTCTCACCGAGATGGGATTGTAATCTCTCTGTGTATGTCCATTACCAACAGTGGCGGACGTACAGGGTGGCCAGGGTGGGCCGCGGCCCACCCTGGAATTTTGACACAGCCTACTATATACCTACACATACTAGTGGGCCAAAAAAAAGATGGCCCAATAAACACAAGCGCACAGTCCAGTTCCTTGTCCCGATCGACGCCCTAGCCCCCGACCCACGAGGCCACGACCGCTTGACCGCGACCCCCACGCAGCCGCCTCGCCGTTCCTCGCTTGCTCGCCGCCGGTCGCGCCTTGCCGGTCCTCCTGCCTCTCCTCCGGTCCTCCCGCCCGCCCGGCCCTCCCCTACGCGGCTGCGCGGCCCTGCCCCAGCGCGAGGCTGCGCCCCTCGCCCCTCTCCCAGTCTCCCCCTTCCCTCAGTTCCTTGCGCTGCGCGCGACTGCGCTGCTGCCGCCGCCCAACTGTCCGGCGCCCCTGCTCTCGTGGCCTCTGTTACTTTGCCTTTGCTACTTTGCTTTTGCTACTTTGCTTGCTCATTAACCAATCTACAGAAACTAGAATACTTCGATTTAAGGTACCAAAATTCTCAAATTTCTGATTTAGGATTTGCTTTTTTACCCAATGCTATCCACTACATGAACACAAACAAAATATCCAATTAGCTTTATTGATAGAAAGTAGTTTTCTTGCAGATTTATTAAAAATGAAGAGGGTTGGAGACATTGTTTCTCTTTTCCAGAGAGAAGCTATGAAAATAGGGAAGAAGAAGAAGGCGGAGAATATGTCGGATGTGGCTGAAGAGCAAACCAGCAAAGTTGTGTGTATGCCGATTGTGATTGAAGAGCAAAGTGAAGAACCAATATTGTCTATGTCGAATGTGACCATCGAGAAAACTGAAGATGTGTCACCGCCATCGCCACCGGTTTATGATTTTAGTCATCTTAAACATGATCCTGGGGAAAGGCTACCCATTGCAAGTTACCCCGTCAATGATCAAGATGCAGTTCGAAGAGCATATATCCTTAAAAAGCCATTCAAGCCTTATGCACATAACTTTTAAAAAAGAACAATTGGGAGTAGAGAGCGTTCATTCAATCCTTTGTGGCTTCATAATCATTGATCATGAAAGAGTCACCTTCTGCCTATTATATTCATTGTTTTGCACATCAACTCCTGCTAGTTCTTGTTGCTATTGCCAAGGGAAATGATGATTGTGTGTGGTTTTTTGATCGAGTGTCTTTATTATTGAATGTTATTGGAGTGTCTTGTAAGCGTCATGACATGCTTCGAGATGATAGACTTCACAATATCATGAAACTACTTGAATGTGGTGAGTTACAAACTGGGAGTGGTTTGAATCAAGAGATGGGGTTAGCTAGGCCTGGTGATACTCGGTGGGGCTCTCATTACAAAACTGTTCTCAACATTATTGCTATGTATCCCACAATCCGTGATGTGCTCATAACTCTTGGACAAGATGCTTCACAAAGAAGTGATTGGCCCAAATTTCATACTATTGTTGGAGTGTTTGAGTCATTTGACTTTATTTTCAACGCACACTTGATGCTTGTCATTCTTGGATACACAAGTGATTTCTCTGATTGTTTGCAAAGAAGAGACCAAGATATTCTTACTACAATGGCACTTCTTAGAACTGCAAAAAGTAGAATACAAGAACTTAGGTCTAATGGGTGGGAGGCATTTCTGCAAAAGGTCACACTATTTTGTAACAAGCATGGCATTCAAGTTCCTATAATGGAAGATAATTATGTGCCTTATGGAAGATCAACACGGTTTGCTCGACCCCAAACAAATGATGATCACTTTAGAAGAGAAGTTTTTCTTGGAGTCATTGATCAAATTAGTCAAGAGCTTGAAAATCGGTTTGATGAGATCAATATGGAATTGCTATCTTGTATGTCTGCTTTGAATCCCGCCAACTCATTTGCTGTTTTTGATGCACAAAAGGTATGCAAACTTGCTTCTAAAATTTGTATTGCTTTCAAAATTGCTATTGAATCTCTTCAACTCATTTGTTTGTTTTGATGCACACTAGGTACGAAGACTTGCTGATTTTTATCCCAATGACTTTTCAAGTGCCGACTTGATACACCTTGAACTACAACTTGATAACTATATTGATGACATGAGAAATGATGAGAACTTTCAAGGCCTTGGAAATCTTGTTGATCTCTCGGTTAAGCTTGTTCAAACAGGGAGACACATAGTTCATCATTTGGTGTACTTGCTTTTAAAATTGGTATTGATTCTACCGGTGGCAATGGCAAATGTTGAGAGAGCATTTTCTGCCATGAGTATTGTCAAAAGAAAGTTGAGAAATAAGATGGGTGATAGTCTTTTGGATGATTGCCTAGTTACATACATTGAGAGGGATGCTTTCTCCGAGGTGAATGAAGATGACATAATTGGTACCTTCATGGCAATGCAAAAGCGTAGGCCAAAAACATAGTCTTTTTGAACTTCTCAAGGTATGTACTATGGTCAGTGTTTCTATTTGATACCTTCATGGCAGCCATGTACTATTTACTATGTAGGCTTCTTTATGCAAAACTGAGATCGAATTGTGAAGTTTAGTGTGTTCGTAAGACCATATTGATCTATTTCTTTGTCCTATTGATAATTAATTAGAATGTTCACATGCCATATTAGTTATCAAAAAAAATTGGGGGGGACCACCCTGTCGTCAAAAGCTAGCTCCGCCACTGATTACCAATATCGGTCTCACCGAGTTTGAGAAATCGGTACTACCGAGATTACAATGCAAACTTCCTGGTTGACTCATTACCAAAATTGGTCTTACCGAGTTTGTGTAATCGGTCCAACCGAGTTTGCCTGACCAACTCTCTGGAAAGCTTATTACCAAAATCGGTCTCACCGAGTTTGTGTAATCGGTCTTACCGAGATTACATTATGCCCTAACCCTAACCATATCGGTCCTACCGAGTTGCATGTCGGTCCCATCGAAAATCCTAACGGTCACTAGGTTTACTAAATCGGTCCGACCGCGTCTATTGAATCGGTCCCACCGAGTTAGGTAAATTGTGTGTAATGTTTAGATTTTGTGTGGAGGCTATATATACCCCTCCACCTCCTCTTCATTCATGGAGAGAGCCATCCGAACAAACATACACTTCCAGCATACATTTTTCTGAGAGAGAACTACCTACTCATGTGTTGAGGCCAAGATATTCCATTCCTACCATATGAATCTTGATCTCTAGCCTTCCCAAGTTGCTTTCCACTCAAATCTTCTTTCCACCAGATCCAAAATGTATGAGAGAGAGTTGAATGTTTGGGAGACTATCATTTGAAGCACAAGAGCAAGGAGTTCATCATCAATGCACCATTTGTTACTTCTTGGAGAGTGGTTTCTCCTAGATTGGCTAGGTGTCACTTGGGAGCCTCCGACAAGATTATGGAGTTGAACCAAGGAGTTTGTAAGGGCAAGGAGATCGCCTACTTCATGAAGATCTACCGCTAGTGAGGCAAGTCCTTCATGGGCGACGACCATGGTGGGATAGACAAGGTTGCTTCTTCGTGGACCCTTCGTGGGTGGAGCCCTCCGTGGACTCGCGCAACCGTTACCCTTTGTGGGTTGAAGTCTCCATCAACGTGGATGTACGATAGCACCACCTATCGGAACCACGCCAAAAACATCCGTGACTCCAATTGCGTTTGAATCCTCCAAAACCCTTCCCTTTACATTCTTGCAAGTTGCATGCTTTACTTTCCGCTGCTCATATACTCTTTGCATGCTTGCTTGATATGTATTGTGAATGTTAAACTTGTGCCTAAACTCCACCTAAACTTTAAGAACTTAAAAACTGTAACTTTGTCACTTAGTGTCTAATCACCCACTACTAGGGAAAAGCCTAGCAGCAGCGCGGGTTTTAGGCCTATCAGTAGCGCGGGCAGGAGCGCTACTGATAAGGCGCTATAGCTAATGCTTAGCAATAGCGCGCCTAGATCCACGCTACTGCTAAATTGAGTTAGAGTAGCGCTTCGTCATAACAGCGCTACTGGTAATTAGTAGTAGCGCTTCCCCTTTCCCACGCTACTACTATTATTTAGTATTTTATTTCTTTTTTATTTCATGTTGTATTCATACACCTTTACACAAGTTTTCATAAAACAGGAATTTAGAGATTGTTTTTACATCATAATGAGTTATTACATCACGGGGTGAAAGAACCGTGGACTAGTTTCAAGTGGATGTCCATCCACTTGAAACTACCGCGGTTCTTTCACCCAATGATATAATAATATCATCATCATCATCGTATCATTAACAACTCATCATCATAATACATCATTGTCATATAACACCTCATTATCAAGTACTCCTCATTATCAACTCTAACACATTACCACATAATAAACATATTGTACCTCATAGGACCTACTACATTCGATTAAGACTTACTACATTTTCTAAGGTAAAATACCAAAAAACAAGATAGCCCCTGACTCTCCATTATGGAGAATGGAGATTATCCTGTCTCCAATTCTTGCCTTTCGTTGAATGTTACTTCCAAGAACCTCCTTGCGAATGTCCATACATTTCTTCCATTCTTGGATGAACATGTGTTCACGGGTTTTAGAAATCCGATATGCACAGGTGAGCTCCATAGATTTACCTGGCAATATGTTCAGAACTAAGAGGCGACCATGTAGAGACATCAGATGAGGCACACAATCCATCGGGAGTTTCTATTGAAAAACATAATAATAACTTCGTAGTTAGAAATGAGGTACTAGTTTTAGAAGTATGCAAAAGATGCACGGATGTCGTAATATTAAAAAATCTTACCAGGGTATCTCCAGAGAAGTTACCGTGGTTCAACACATGCACTAGTGGCACGTATTCACCATAATTTGGAGGAGTTCGATAATAGTTATTGTAATTCTCAAGAAGAGTACAAAATGCGATCAGATGATTTTTCTCCTTATACGTTAATTTGGTGCCATCGGTGTAGTGGGTTTTATATACCATCTTCCGCACAGTCTTTGAAGAATCAAAATAAGTTGTCAATGGAAATAAGCTATCAACTATTTTGAAATAAACAATATAAATTAGTTAATAACTATGTTTGAGAAACTCACATAGCGGTAGAATCAGAAGCGTATCAACAAGGACCCAAATGTCCGTATTGTCTTGCTCGATGTCAGGATCACCAAGATCCATGGTGACAATCATACCCTCATAAAAACAATACATTTTGCAAAGTGCTTCCCAATTTTGGCAACCAAAATGGGTTACGCTCTGAGCATTGCACAGATTTACTTCAAAATCCATATCATGATGGGTCCTTAGGTGTATTTTCTTTGTTTCGAAATTTTCATGGTCTTCAAAACCCATCCTCTCCAAGACATAGCGTCTTGCATGGCATGGGATAAGCTAGTCGAATTGTAAAATATGAAAATTAGATGTTGAAATAGTTGAAGTCATGCTTAATTACGAAAAAAACACTTGTCGTTGTTGCGTACCGTTTCACAATCGAAGGTCTCCTCGAGCTTAATGCTAAAGCGCCGATCTTCGTCCAGCTGAATGAACCTGTTGCACATACCTCGATCGTCGTGGCACCAGCTACACTCCCCCGGGAGACTGTCGTCATCCGAGTACGACATTTCCTACGTTCATAATTCAAAGATTAAACTTGTACATATTCTAGCACAAGTCATGCCAGAATTCACGAAAAAAATCTGGCATGACCTTTGCTAAAAAAGAACATATCAAGCGCCTGAAATTTGCCGGAACGGAAATTAATCAACACTCCGGCAAAACATAGGCCACTCGGAGATGTAAACTGAACATGAACGGCCACTTGGGAAACCACATATCCTATTTGAGCAACAACACAAGATATACAAGGATATTTGGCTGGTCTCACCTCGATGTCGGAGGGGGTCGGTGACTGGGACGACGGCGGGGATGTCGGAGGTGGTCGGTGACGGGGACGGCGGCGGGGATGTCGGAGGGGGTCGGTGACGGGGACGACGGTGGTCACCTGAAACCATATAAGTTATCACTAATACATCCCGAATAATTTATTAAACTAAAAAATAACAACAAATATGACATGTTCAACTAGTTTTATTAATTCAACTAGTTCTTACTAAATATAAACTTACTATAAATAGAAAAAATAGTTCTTTCTAAAAATAAAGTAGTTCAACTAGTTATATTAATTATCTTACTAAAAATACATTAGTTCTATTAATTCAACTAGTTCAACTAGTTTATTAGTTTACTTACTAAACTAGTTCAACTACAACTAAAGTAGTTCAACTACAACTACTATTAATCATACTGCCCTAGTTAACTAGTACCATCACTACTAGTAATTAACATCTACTACTACTACTAAAAATCTAGTACTAACTAAGCAACATCTAGTACTAGCTATGAACCCTAAATTAACATCTACAACTACTAAATCTAGTACTAACTAGTGGCAGGGGGTGGGGGCGACGGAGAGGTAGCTAGGGCGGCGAGGTCGAGGGCGGTGGGAGGAGGGCTGCCGGCGGAGGAGGGAGGAGGGGCGGTCGTAGGTGGAGGGAGGATGTGCGAGGAGGAGGGAGGAGGTACGGAAGGAGGGGAGTACCTCGGCGGTGGACGGACGAAGGCTGCGGCGGCGGTGACGCACGACGACGGTTATCGGCACAGGGGCGAGAGTGAGAGTGTGAGTGAGGGCTGATCGTGCGTGTGGGGATAAGGTAGGGATAGTTGTAGCGCGTTTGCCAAAACAAAATGTAGCTAATCTGAATAGCAGTAGCGCTTTGCATATAAACCGCTACTGCTAAGTGTAACTATACAAAAAATATGTCAATGCAAAAATACATTGGCCATCAATGATCTTTTTGTGTACAATCTGAATTGTCAATATGAGTCCTCTCCGGTAGGAACCGGAGAGGACTCATATTGCGGCCACAAATTTTACACATAGAGTTCAGTGAAGACCAACTGGTCGTGGTAGTTTTAGAAATAACATATTTAAGGTGGTAAACACACTGTTCACGGAGCGAGGTGGGACTAAACTTGTGGGCTGATCTTAGCAGTAGCGGTTTTCCTAGAAGCGTGCTGCTGCTAACTTCTATAGCAGTAGCGATGTTCAGTATAGTGCGCTACTGCTATAACTAGCGGGGGGGGGGGGGGAGGTCATGGCAATTATAGCAGTAGCGCTGTTTGCGGTGGACGTGCTACTGCTATTTTCCTGTCAGCAGCGCGTTTCGCTAACATGCGCTGCTGCTAAGTAACAGTAGCGTGGTATTTTGGGGAGCGCTGCTGGTAAGATTCTGTGTATAGGCTTTTCCCTAGTAGTGACCCCCCCTATAGACACCTCTTCTCAAGGTCCTACACATGTCCCTTTGCTTATCACATGCTTGACTTGATTGCCTCACACATGTTGAACAATTTCTCTTTCCATTGTGTTGAGTGCCACGATCTCTTCACTACAGCCTATGCACGTTATGCTTGGATTGTCTTGCACTTGCCCCATGTGTTTAGACATTTCACTATATTTGGTGTTGTGAATGACTCTTATGTCTACCATAGACCGTTCATTGAGCACTTTATGCATGCTTGCTATGACCTTGAGGTAGATGCTTGTTCACTTATCACATATATTTGCATCTCGACCTCCCATTTGCATGCTTGTTCCCATGATGTACTTGATTGTGCTCAATTTATATGCATAAATGCCATGCCACACTTCTTTTTTAAACCATATGCTATGCTTGATGACAACACTTGTTGGGTGAATCACCTCTTGAATGCTTGGTTTTGGTCTTACGCCAACCACATTTGTTTTTCCAAGTGCTTGATATATTTGCTCCTTTCAAAGGAATTACAAGACGGTGCGACATTGGAGAGTGCCAATTTGGAACTACAAGATGACGAATGCTTGGTGATCGTCCACTTCTACACAATGACATCATCTCTTTCCCATGGTGATTTGGATTTCGATCCGAGGTCGGATCTTTCCCAAGGGGGAGGGGATGATGCGGAGCATCTTATGGTCATCACCATGTCAAGAGTCCACTTGGCAAGTGACACGTGCCACATCTACTTCATGCATACAAAGGTGAATCATCTCCTTTACACGTGTTCACTTGTACCTTTCGAGGATGGTATACTACTTGACCCCTCCCTCGTGTGCATACATAGGTATGAGCGAAGCTACACATTCATCGAGGAGGAGTCCAAGAAGAAGAGAACATCTAAACCATCCAAGAGGGAAGCCTGGAAGCAGAGAAGGAAGCGCCAAGAAGAAGGCGGCAGCTCCCAGGCGACACTGTGCGCACGGGCCCCTCCGCCCCCGTGCCCATGGGACCCCCGTGCGCATGGGCTCATGCGTCAAGTCTCTGGATACCCCGTGCGCACGGGCTCCACTTACCCCGTGCACACGGGGCCACCTGTGCGTGGCTATTGGGCTTCGCCCTTGTATCCCCATCTCGTCCCTACTTACCCCTTCATACCTTGGACCTATATATACTCCCCTTCCTCCTCCATTTAGAGGAAGCAAAGTGATAGCTCATTCTTAGGTGAGCTTTGCTCCTACCTCCTCCTCTTGAGAGAGAGAGACCACTCCCATGGAGTACAAGACCTCCATGTGAGAAGATCCCGAGGGATTCAAGCCCCCCTTCATGGGAAGATCCTTCTAGGATTCAAGCCCTCATCTCCTTCATAGGATTTGGGATGAACTCTACCATGTATCTCGTTTCCCTTTGATTGTTCATGTACCTTGTGGATCTTGTGTGTTTTATTGTCTAGTGGATGTGTGATTGGACTTGTTCTTGAGTTTTCCTCTTGTTTTCCCTCTTATGTTCATTTTGTTCTTGGGGATTCCCCTCCAATTAGTGAAAGATCTCCCCATAGGGTTCCACCCTACAACAGAAGGAATATGTGCTACGACCTATGTCTCCTAGTCAAGTGATAGGCGACAAGTAAGCCACACATCATAGAGAGAAGAGTGCAAAAGTGACCCACCCAAAAGTGAGTGAGAGCCACAAGCCAAACTTGAGCGCCTCTTCGCCTAGAGAGAAAAACCTCATACTATTTGCCACCAAAAGTGAGATGACATAAGGGTATGAGAACCCTTCGAGCGTGATGCACTTTGTCCTTGTGTGTAAGGATGGGGAACCAAAATCTAACACCTCTCATGAGCTACCTTTAGTGTTTCAATCTCTTTTGCAGGAATATCAAGATGTTTTCCCCGATGAGCTACCTCCGGGTCTACCTCCTCTTCGAGGCATTGAGCATCGAATCGACCTCATCCTCGGAGCGCCACTTCCAAACAAAGCTCCATACCGTGTCAATCCCGAAGAAACTAAGGATATTCAATGGCAAGTACAACAAGTCATCGACAACGGTCACGTACGTGAAAGCTTAAGCCCTTGCGCCGTTCCCGTTATACTTGTGCCTAAGCCAAATGGAAGTTTCCGCTTATGCTCCGATTGTAGACCTATGAATGCTATTACCATTCGCTATAGGCATCCCATTCCTTGCTTAGATGATATGCTTGATGAACTTAGCGGAGCCAACTTTGTCTCAAAAATTGATCTTAAAAGTGGTTATTATCAAATCCGCATTCAAGAGGGTGATGAATGGAAAACTGCTTTCAAAACCAAATTTGGCTTATATGAGTGGTTAGTCATGCCTATGGGTTTATCGGAGGCTCCCGGTACTTTCGTGCGTCTTATGCATTATGTGCTTCGCCCTTATATTGGAATCTTTGTTGTGGTTTACTTCGATGATATTCTTGTGTTTAGCAAAACCATTAAACAACATCTTAATCATGTTAGGGCTGTTTTACAAACCCTTCGCAAGGAACGTCTTTATGCAAACATGAAAAAAATGCATGTTTGGTGTTGACAAAGTGGTTTCTTGGGTTTTGTTGTATCTTCCAAGGGTGCCCATGTTGATGAATCTAAAATTTAAGCAATTAAAACTTGGCCCAAACCCACCAATTTGCAACAAGTGCGTAGTTTTCTTGGTCTTGCGGGTTTTTATCGTCGCTTTGTGAAAGATTTTAGCGCTATTGCCGCTCCTTTGCATGCCTTGAGTAAGAAGAATGCTCCTTTTGTTTTGGGATCTTTGCAATCCACCGCTTTTGATGAGCTCAAGTCTTTACTTACTCATGCTCCGATTCTTGCTTTGCCCAATTTTGACAAAAGTTTTGAGGTTCATTGTGATGCAAGTGGTACCGGAATTGGCGGAGTTTTCATCCAAGAAAAATGAGCCATTGCATATTTTAGTGAAAAACCCTCCGGTGCTCAACTTAACTATCCCATATATGACAAAAATTGTATGCTTTAGTGCGTGTGCTACATGTTTTGGAACATTATCTTAGACCTCATGAGTTTGTCATACATACTGATCATGAAATGCTTAAGTACTTAAAAGGTCAAACTAAGTTGAACTAGCGTCATGCCAAATGGAGTGAATTTATTGAATCTTTCCCCTATGTGATCAAGTACGTTAAGGATAAGGAAAATGTAGTTACGAATGCACTTTCACGCATATGCATGCTTGTCACTAAACTTGAGTTGAATGTTATTGGTTTTGAGCACATCAAAGACTTGTATGCTAATGATCCATCTCTTGCTATTCCTTATGCTAAGTGTTTGACACATACTTCTTGGGAACAATATTACATCAAGGATGGTTATCTGATGAGAGCTAACAAACTATGCATTCCCGAGTCTTATCTTCGTTTGCTCCTTTTGCAAGAGGCTCATGGAGGCGGACTCATGGGACACTTTGGACGTGACAAGACATTCGCCACGCTCTCCAAGAGATACTTTTAGCCCAAGATGTTCCGCGACGTCTCACGCTTCACCACCCGATGCTCTACATGTCGCAAAGCTAAGTCTAAAGCTCAATCTCATGGTCTTTACATGCCTCTTTCTATTCCTTATCAACCTTGGGAAGACATTAGCATGGATTTTGTACTTGGTTTTCCTAGAACTCAAAATGGAAAGGATTCCGTGTTTGTTGTTGTGGACCGATTTTCTAAGATGGCACATATCATTCCTTGCAACAAGATAAACGATGCTTCACACATTGCAAATCTCTTTTGTAGGGAAATCTTGCGCCTCCATGGAGTTCCAAAGACAATTGTCTCCGACCGTGACGTCAGGTTCTTGAGTTACTTTTGGAAGATGCTCTGCGCCAAGCTTGGAATCAAGCTCTTGTTCTCATCCGCATACCATCCTCAAACAGACGGCCAAACAGAGGTGACAAACCAGACTCTCTCCACTCTACTTCGCGTGTTGATAAAGAAGAACATCAAGGAGTGGGAAGCATGTCTACCCATCGGCGAGGACACCTACAACCGTGCAATACATTTGACTACCGGCAAGTCCCCCTTCGAGGTCGTCTATGACTTCTACCCGTTGTCACCATTGGACATTCTACCTCTTCCTCTACAATAGCGCACCAACATGGATGCGAGTGGACGAGCAAGCTACATCAAGAAGATGCATGAGGATACAAGGAACACCATCGAGCGCAAAGTACAATGACTAGCGACCAAGCTCAACGTCAACAAGCAACCCATGATCTTTAACATAGGTGATCTCATGTGGCTACACCTTCGCAAGGACCGCTTCCCCAACGAACGCAAGTCCAAACTTCTCCCTCGAGCCGATGGACCCTTCAATGTGCTAGCACGCTACAACAACAACGCTTACAAGATCGACCTACCAAGCGACAAGTACAACGTGAGCGACATCTTCAATGTCAAAGACCTCTCGCCTTACCATGGTGATGAAGATTTCGATCCGAGGTCGGATCTTTCCCAAGGCGGGGGAGATGATGCGGAGCATCCCACGATCATCCCCATGGACGCATCTACATCCCCTACAACACCACTTGGACCTATGACTCGAGCACGTGCAAGAGCTCTTGAAACCGAGGTGACATCACTCCTCTCACAACTCCCTTTCGATTTACATGAGACATGGTTACTACCTCAAACGGAAATGCTATGCATACTCAGGTACCAAGGAGTTAACCATGGAGAAGCTAGGAAGCAAGGAGAACCAGAAGTAGAAGACATGCGTGAAGACGGAGAGGAAAAGCGCCAAGTCCCAGACTGGACGGACGATCCGGACAGAGCCCGGACGATCCGGCTAACTCGCCCCGAAGACACCCGAAGCTCCCACCTGAAGCCGGATCATCCGGACCACGTCCGGATCATCCGGACCCTGCCCGGATGTCCGGACCCCCAGCCGGACATCCGGACCTGCACCGCCACCTGCCGCGTCTCCAGCTCATCCGGGCCTCCACCCGGATCATCCGGACCAGCCCGGATCATCCGGCCCCACCCCTGAATCATTCGGCCAGCACCTGCGGGCGCGTGTTGGGCTGAGCTCATGTACCCCTTCGCCCCCTAGCCTATATATAGGACTCCTCCTCCTCACTTCAAGACTTAGCATTGTGATAGCTCATTTTGAGATAGAGCACTGCTCATCTATACCGGTTCTACTCCACGTGAGGGACCGTGCCTGCTCGGAGAAGATCCTTTCGACTTCAAGGCCTCCATCCAGAGAACACAATCAAGACCTCCTCACAGGGAAGAACGGTTACTCGTGTATCGTCCGTTGTTGACTTTGTATCTCGTGCTACTCGTGCTTCGATGATCTAGACCTTGTGTGATCGATCTCTTGTCGGTTGAGTGTTTCTCTTGTTCTCCTCGTGATTTCCATCGTGATCTTCCGCGCGTTCTTCGTGTTTCTCCGTAGGATTCTCTCCAAACGTGAAAGATGGCCCCCTAGGGTTCCGCCCTACATTAGCTGTCCCTTCAACTACAAGGCATACTATGACAACCACATCCGTTGTTGTCAGGACTACATCACCTCCACCATGCGACACATCATCACCGATAGTGCCTACATCATCAAAGTTGATCATAAGAGGTAATGACAAAGGTACTAATCTTCCACCTCCACATGAGTTTGATGAATGTCTTGTCAATTTAAATGCACCATGCGGTGAGCTACCCACTACTTTGATCACACCAGCTATTTTAGAGGACTATGTTGATGATTTGACTTTGCCATGTGATCACACAATTTTGAGTGATCCCATTGAATTAACTATTGAGGCAAAAAAATCAAGTGAATCAGGGAATAAATCAGATTTGGATACAAATACGTTTGAAAATAATTGTGCCAATGTTTAATCATTTTGATATGACCTCTAATCTTGGTGATGGTTCATCAATGTTGGGATGGTTTAATCATAAGCATTGTCAATCATTTGATATGAATAAGAGCTTCACTTATATGTGCAAACTGAGTTGCAATTTTTTCATGCCTTTGACTTCTTGTGATAATATATTGGCTTTATATTTCATGACTTTTGAAGGGTGCTGTTGTATAACTGTGTCACATGTGCCCCAACTGAGATCAGTGAAAATGGATGACATATACATATACAACATGTACACCTTGTCTCTTCTGTTATCCAGATTTCAGATTAAGCAACACCGAGGACGGCTTTGTTTTCAAGAAGGGGAGGATGATGAGGACATGGCTACCACAGTTACACGAATACCCCTACTGTTTTACCTCTTGGAACAGTTGCTAGAGCTCAGATACGCCAATTAAATTATCAGGTACTTCGGTTTCTTGGTAATGTTTCTAATGTTCATGAGAATATGATGCTACCTAACATAGATACATTTGTGTTGCTTGCAATTGAAGGGCCTAGCACGGAAAATATGGTTGAACATTAGAGCATGGTCAAGCACGGAGATGAAGGTGCGTGTGAAGAGAACAAGAAGGAGGTTCAAGTGGAGATTTCCGGACTTTGAAGCCACCATAATGACATACAAGATGGTGGACGAAATATACAAGATGGACTTTCATAAATTTCGTCCATAGGTTATTATTGGTGTTGCGCCACCTTATTTTGGGCCAGGCCCATGTAATCTATTTTTAGAGTCCATATTGTAGGGAAAACGACTTAGGAGGTGTTTTAGTCCCACCTTGCCAAGGGAGGACAAAATCCCCTCTCTTTTCCCTATAAATATAGCCCTTAAGGCATCGTTTAGACTTGGGTTTTATTTAATTAAAAGTTAGCCATCACTGCAACTTCGTGTACTTCATTTGTGTCCGACGACCAAACCAAGACCGCTTATGAAACCCCACTTTTCTCAATACTTCATTCATATTCACAATATTCAGATTGCTTTATCATATTCTTGCTTGTTCTTCGATTGCATGCAGGAATAGACCTTTGTGGTCAGGTTGATCGTGCTCCGGCGTGGTCAATAACTTTCCGGAGTTGGTTTAGCAATTGCTAAGGGGCACCATCATTGCACGTTTGTAGTAGGATCGTCAAAGTCGTCACCACCAAATCAATAGTTATCATCTCATCGAAAGATTGGGACACCTAGCCTCTATCAAGCATGGAGATGATGGCCCGCGCAAGGGGAACAAGAATGGAGTTACAAGTGATGATTTCAGGGCTTTGAAGCCACCATAACGAGTGCATGAAGCCTTGGATGAAATATACAAGATGCCACTTCATAAATTTCTTCCAAAGGCTATTCTAGGTGGTGTGTCACCTTTTTATTGGGCCAGGCCCATGTAATTTCGAAATACATAAGTATAGGCTATTTTTAGAGTCTGTATGTGTGGGGAAACAAGAGATAGGGTTGGTTTCGAACCCCTCCACCAAGGGCCACGAAATCCCCCCCCCCTCTTCATCCATATATACAGCCCTTAGGGCACCGTTCAGACTTTGGGTTTTGTTTAGATTAAAAGTTCGCCACAACTGCAACTTCGCGTACTTCGTTTGTGTTCAACGACCAGACAAAGGCGTCACAGAACCCCACCTTCATTAATAAAGCTTTCCTCTGTTATTCGCAATATCCAGATTGCAATCTTAGTTTCTTGCTTGTTCTTCACTCGCTTGCAGGAAATAGACCTTCGTGGTCAGGTTGATCATGCTCCAGCGTGGTCAATAACCTCTCGGAGTTGGTTTAGCGATTGCTAAGGCGCGACGTCCTCACACGTTCGTAGTCGGATTGTCAAAGTCGACTTCCACCAAAATGATAGCCACCATCTGATGAGGATATCAATACCATTGTTACACCCACAGCCTCTGCTGCTATACATACTAGACCAATTACTAGAGCTCGCGCACGCCAATTAAATTACCAGGTACTTTCGTTTCTTGGTAATGATTCTAGTGCTCATGAGAATATGATGCTGCCTAAATTGGATACATTTGTTTTGCTTACAAATGAAGGGCCTAGCTTGGACAAGGATGAACATTGGAGCAAGAACAAGCATGGAGATGATGGCATGCGCAAGGGGAACAAGAACAGAGTTACAGGTGATGATTTCAGGACGTTGAAGCCACCATAATGAGTGCATGAAGCCTTGGACGAAATATACAAGATGCTACTTCATAACTTTCATCCAAAGGCTATTCTAGGTGTTGCGTCACCTCATTATTGGTCAACGCCCATGTGTTTTCGAAATACTTGAGTATAGGTTGTTTTTAGGGTCCGTATGTGTGGGGAAACAAGAGATAGGGTTGATTTTGGAACCCTTCCCCAAGGGCCACGAAATTCCCCCCTCTTCCTCCATATATACAGCCCTTAGGGCGTCATTTAGAATTTGGGTTTTGTTTAGATTAAAAATTCGCCATAGCTGCAACTTCGCGTACTTCATTTGTGTTCAACGACCAGACAAAGGCATCACAGAACACTACCTTGATCAATAAAGCTTTCATCTTATATTCACAATATCCAGATTGCAATCTCATTTTCTTGCTTGTTCTTCGTTTGCTCGCAGGAAACAGGCCTCGTGGTTACTTTGATCGTGCTCTGGCATGGTCAATAACCTCTTGGAGTTGGTTTAGCGATTGCTAAGGCTCGACGTCCTCGCACGTTCGTAGTCGGATCGTCAAAGTCGACTTCCACCAAAGCGATATCCATCATCTCATCGAAAGACGGGACACCTTTGCCTCTATCAAGTGGTATCAGATATCCAGGTTGCTCGGTGAGATTTTACAGTTTTTCGTAGTTTAGATTGAGTATATTCTTCATACCTATAGTCCACAAAAAAGCCAAACAAAAAATTAGGGTCCGTTCATCATATCCGAACAAGTCTAAGCCATTGCATAATCTTTTCTGTATTTGCGTTGTTGAACTTGCGGTTGATTCGTCGTGTCAAGTTGCTGGTCTTAGGTCTAGTTCTTAGATTTTCGAGTTCTTTTCACAAGTCGTCACGCCGCCGCCGCACCATCATCATCGCCCTGCCATATACCACCACCGCTTATCCGCTACTTCTCTGAGTCCATATACCATCACCGATCAGAGTCCATATACCACCACCAATCCTAGTCCATATACCACCACCGGTCTGAGTCCACTTACCACCACCAATCCAAGTCCAAATACCATCACTGATTCGAGTCCATATACCACCACCAATCTGAGTTCATATACCACCACCAATCTGAGTCCACATATACCACCGTCCTATACCATCACCTGTGCGAGTTCCACTAGATTCATCTCCGCCACCAGCCCTGGTACGAGTCCAATATTTGTTCCTTTATCTTCGAGTTCTAGAGCACGAGATACTACGAGTCGTAAACAAGTTGGATTCCCCAATTTCCGTGAACAAGTCTGGAAAATTCTGGCTAGGCAGTTTTTAGGCCATTTGTAGACTTTTTAGAAAAAAAATTGTTGCGGAGCAGAAAAAAAGAGGAAAAAAAGTGCAAAAAAGTGAAAAAAAGAGAAAAAATTCAGAGTGTGCTCCTCCCTTGATTACGTGCCGCATCGTGATTTTGTTAGTGTTCTAGGCTCGCGTCTCTAGCACAGTCTAGCCTAGGACCAGCACAGTACCGTCGTTGAGCGTTTATTCAACTTTGCATCTCTGAATTGATTATTGCTGACCCTTTTTGCTACCATATTATAAGCCTTCACAGCTCCACATACATCTACGTCATGCGTTTGACTCTCCCTGGTAATCGCTCTATCCAAGCTTTGAGAGTTTTGACTACAACGGTTGCCGACCACCACCTGCTGCTGGGTAAGAACTGGTAAGAATTTGAGATACGCTTGATGGATTTGTGACACCCCACCACCACCATATTCCAGTAGTCCGTAGGATCATATTCTTGTCTATTTCTATTGCTGCTAACTATGGCAGGAACACAAGCCGACGAGATTGACTGGGAGAACATGACGAACAAGGAGTTTCATGATAAGTTTCATCAAATGTTGGGTCAACAGGTGGAAGACGTGATGGCCAGCTTTGGAAAGGCATTGGAGAGGATGGATGACAGTGAGAAGACAATTGACACCAAGTTGGACGCCAAGTTCGATGAACTACTCAAACGTCTCCCACAACCAGTTCTACGCTGTGATACAGTAGGGCGAGCATAGCGTGTTCCTATCGAGCCAGGACAAAATTCTGGTGCCGCTACTACTGTTGTTGGTGCTTCTGTAGTTCCTCCTGCTACTGCAGAGGTGGAGGACTATTACGAGGATGAAGTTGATCAAAATTAGAACTACGTGCAGCCACCAGCACCACCACCAGCAGGTCGACCTCAAATATATATTCGCAACGGTAGGCCTGCACCACCACCACAGGTACGAGATCATGACCATGTTCCTAAACTGAAATTGAATATTCCACCGTTTGAGGGTAGATACATTCCTGATGTATATCTTACCTGGGAGTTAGAAACTGAACAACGTTTTACATGTTTACAATATCTCGAGGAGAGACGGGTTGCTGCTGCTGTTTGTGCTTTCACTAGTTTTGCATGTGTATGGTGGTCTGAACATTGTAGATTATACCCTATTCCAGCTACTTGGGCTACTTTGAAAACTGCTATGTGTACTCGTTGGGTTCCACCATATTATCAACGTGAATTACTTCAAAAACCGCAGCGTTTGAGACAAGGGAAAAATTCGGTAGAAGAATATTATCAGGAATTACAAACTGGCATGATTAGATGTGGTATTGTTGAGGAGAATGAAGCTATGCTTGCACGTTTTATGGGTGGTTTAAATAGAGAGACACAGACCATTTTAGAGTATAAAGAGTGTACTAATATCACCCATTTATTCCATCTTTGATGTAGGGTGGAACCCTAGGGGCCGATCTTTCACGTTTGGAGAGGATCCTATGGGGGAAAACATGAAGAACGCACGGAAGAACATGAGGAAATCACAGGGTAGAACGAGAGAAACACTCAACCGACAAGAGATCGATCACACAAGGTCTAGATCATCGAAGCACAAGTAGCACGAGATACAAAGTCAACAACGGACGATACACGAGTAACTGTTCTTCTCCGTGAGGAGGTCTTGATTGTCTTCTCCGGATGGAGGCCTTGAATCCGAAAGGATCTTCTCCAAAGAGGCACGGTTCCTCACGTGGAGTAGATCCGATACGGATGAGCTATGCTCTATCTCGAAATGAGCTATCACAACGCTAAGTCTCAAAGTGAGGAGGAGGAGCCCTATATATAGGCTAGGGGGACGAAGGGGTACATGGGCTCAGCCCAACACGCGTGCGCAGGCGCTTGCCAGATGATCCGGGGGTGGAGCCGGATGATCCGGGGTGGTCCGGATGATCCGGGTGGAGGCCCGGATGAGCTGGAGACGCGGCTGGTGGTGGTGCAGGTCCGGATGTCCGGCTGGGGGTCCGGACATCCGGGAAGGGTCCGGATGATCCGGGACGTGGTCCGGATGATCTGGCTTCAGGTGGGAGCTTTGGGTGTCTTCGGGGCGAGTTAGCTGGATTGTCCGGGCCGGGGTCCGGATCGTCCGGGCTCTGTCTGGATCGTCCGGGCCGCCGTCCGGATCGTTCGGCCAGTCTGGCACTTGGTGATTTTCCTCTCCGTCTGCACGCATGTCATCCGCCTCCGGTTCTTGTTGCTTCCTAACTTCTCCATGGTTAACTCCTTGGTACCTGAGTATGCATAGCGTTTCCGTTTGAGGTAGTAACCATGTCTCATGTGACTCAAAAGGGAGTTGTGAGAGGAGCGATGTAACCTCGGTTTCAAGAGCTCTTGCACGTGCTCGAGTCATAGGTCCAAGTGGTGTTGTAGGGGATGTAGATGCGTCCATGGGGATGATCGTGGGACGCTCCGCATCAATCTTGCTTGTAAAGCGGAGCGTGAAGTGCAGGATCGACAAGCATTGGCGCGAACTAACTTTTCTGCAGGTCGACCTTCATCATGGACACCGCGTGCATCTTCTACTTCCACTGCACCAGCACCTCCATCAGGTGTCACCTCCAGCCGTGATACAAGAAAGCAGGCACAACCACCACTATCTGCCAAGAACGCGCCTGCCGGGCCTGCACAGAGCTTTTCTTCTTCCATGGCATCAACAGGGCACACAAGTGATATTATTTGTCGACGTTGTATGGGAAGAGGACATTATGCACGAGAATGCAAATCTCAGCGTGTGATGATTTCTACAAAGGATGGTGGGTATGAGTCTGCTAGTGATGATGATGAGGAGACTTTGGCCCTTATTACAAGTGAACAAAACGGTGGAGATGATTCTGATCATGAGACGCAATACATGGCTCCTGAAGATGCTGATAGGTATGAATGTTTAGTGGCTCAACGTGTTTTGAGTGTGCAGGTTACACAAGCTGAGCAAAATCAGAGGCATAATTTGTTCCATACAAAGGGAGTTGTGAAGGAACGTTCTGTGCGCGTCATCATAGATGGAGGGAGCTCCAACAACTTGGCTAGCATGGAGATGGTGGAGAAGCTATCTCTCACCACAAGACCACATCCACATCCTTACTACATCCAATGGTTCAACAACAGCGGCAAGGTTAAGGTAACACGTACTGTTCATGTGCATTTTAATATCTCTACATATGCTGATTATGTTGATTGTGATGTGGTACCTATGCAAGCATGTTCCTTATTACTTGGTCGACCATGGCAATTTGATAAAACTTATGTACACCATGGTAGAAACAATCAGTATACTCTTGTTCATAAGGATAAAAATATTACTTTGCTCCCTATGACTCCTGATTCCATTCTGAAAGGTGATATTAATAGAGCTAATAAACAAAAGAGGACAAGAATAAGAATGAAAATCAGATTATGGCAAAAGAATTTGAGCAACAAATGATGCCTAATAATAAACCATCTAGTGTTGCTTCTGAGATTAAATTAAAAAGTGCATGTTTATTTGTCACCAAATCTGACATTGATGAGCTAGATTTCAGAAAATCTGTTTGCTATGCTTTTGTGTGCAAAGAGGCATTATTTTCATTCGAGGACGTGGCTTCCTCTTTGCCTCCCACTGTCACTAACATTTTGCAGGAGTTCACTGACGTCTTTCCACAAGACGTGCCACCGGGATTACCGCCTATTCGAGGGATTGAGCATCATATTGACTTAATTCCTGGTGCTTCACTGCTAAACCGTGCACCATACCGTACCAATCCATAGGAGACAAAGGAGATTATGCGTCAAGTACAGGAGCTTCTCGACAAAGGTTATATATGCGAATCCCTTAGTCCTTGTCTTGTTCCTATTATTCTAGTGCCGAGAAAGGATGGTACATGACGTATGTGTGTTGATTGTAGAGGCATTAATAATATTACTACTCGTTATCGTCATCCTATTCCTAGGCTAGATGATATGCTTGATGAATTGAGTGGCTCTACAATATTCTCCAAAGTTGATTTGCGTAGTGGATATGATGCGGAGCATCCCACGTTCATCCTCATGTACACTCCGACTACTCTCCAAGCCACAAGAGGACATATGAAGAGACCTCTAACATACGCCACTGGACACAAGGTGAACCCAGTCCTAAATGCTTCCCCTTTCCACTTGTGCGAGACATGGTTGCTACCTAAGGCAAAGACACTATGTATGCTCAGGAATCAAGGAGAAAACCATGGAGATGCTCGAAGCATAGGACAAGTCCACACGGAAGCGGATTAAGAACTGCCTCAAGGGGAGTCGCCGTGGAGCTACAGCGGCCGGACATCCGGCAGGAGCCCGGACATCCGGCGCCACCAACCAGAAGAAGACCCGAGAGAGACAGAAGCCTGGTGACTCTACAGTGGCCGGATATCCGGCCGACCCCCGGATATCCGGCGCCCCTCGACGGGCCGTACATCCGGCGCCTGCCCGGAAATTCGGCGCATGCTAAACAGGGAGCAGAAGAATCGGGCAATTCCATCCCGGACATCCGGCCGAGGCCCGGACATCCGGCTCTTCGTTAGCCGCCGGACACCCGGCACCTGCCTGTTCGTAGAGAACGGGCCAAGGCCCATTTATCCCCCTCTCACTTACTCCTTCGTGGGCTAGCACTATATATACTCCCCCACCTCCTCCTAGTTAGGGTTAGCATTATGATAGTTCATTTAGAGATAGAGCTCTGCTCATCCATACCGGGTCTACTCCACGTGAGGGATCGTGCCACTTCGGAGAAGATCCATTTGGATTCAAGGCCTCCATCTGGAGAAGATAATCAAGACCTCCTCACGGAGAAGAACGGTTCCCTTTGTATCTTCCGTTTGTTGATTTTGGATCATGTGTTACCTTATGCATTCGATGATCTAGCCCTTGTGTGATCAATTACTAGTCGGTTGAGTGATTCTCTCGTTTCTCCCCGTGTTTTCCCTTGTGTTTTCCGCGTGTTCTTTGTGTTTCCTTGTAGGTTCCACTGCAAACGTGAAAGATCGGCCACATAGGGATCCGCCCTACATCATCTTGGTATCATGAGCCACGTTGATCACGTTTTTGGAGCCCCTACCCCTCTTTTTCTAGCTTGATTTTGTTGATTTCGTCCTAAATCCAAAAATCCCCATCAAAAATAGCCACCAATTTTTTTTGTGATTTGTTAGTTTGATGATGTTTGGTTGATTTTGTACCATGGATTTTCTTGGTTTCAAGTGGATCTAGCATTTCCCCAAGTTTCCTCATCTTTCATCCACGAAATCCATCCAATTTTTCCCCCTAAATCATCAATTTCCGCCCCAAAATCGAGTTCCTCGAGTTCATCCTCGGATTTGGAGCCCGGACATTCGGCTCGACCCACAGACATCCGGCCATCCCGGAAATCCGGCCATTAGCCCGGACATCTGGCTCCTGGAGTCCATTTTCACACAAGTTTCTGGACATCAGGTCCCTGAAATCCGGCCCGAGCCCCGGATGTCCGGCCCCTGGGATTTCAGCTTTTTTCATTTCACCGTTTTGACTATAACTAATTCATCCGGAGTCCGATTTTGATGTTCTTTAGCTTGTTTTGAAGCTCTTGACATCCCCCTTCCCAGAAAAATACCACCAACATCATTTGAGTCCATAAAAGTTTTGAAAATTTGGCTAGTTTGCCTAGGGCTTCCACCACATCATCCGCATAGCCACCACCGACTTCCTTAACCTAACCCATTTTGCTTGCCATAGCATTAGTGGCTGCTTGAGTAGTGATTCGAGTCTCCTAAGGTGTTTCGGCTACTTAGGGATGATTGCTTCTTCATCAACCACCACCACCATTTCCGCATAACCTTGCCCACCATACACTTCCCCCACCCCAATTTAACCCCATTTTGGTTGAGATTGTTTGAGTTGAGGCTTGTGTCTCCTAGGGTGTTTCGGCTACTTAGAGACGGCAACTTCAACTTCGACACGTGTATAGCCCATTCATTCCACATCCGTATTGCCAAGTGCAAACCACCACCGCTTTCCGCTACCACCATTTTGACATTTGACGTTTGAGATTTTGAGTTCGCGGTTTTTCCGTTTCCTAAAGTGTTTCGGCTACTTAGGGACGAGACTCCATCATCTTGGTTTCTACGTCAAGAACACCGCCACTCATCATCGCAAAGGACGGTAACGTCCATATCATCTTGGTATTGTGGTATCCCTCCATTGTTAACCCCTATCCCATTTTGCATCACTTGCCTATCGAGACTAGCCATTTGAGTATTGCCGGCAACGTTACTTGTGCACATTAGTGATCCATACTTCCCATAGCATACATACCATATCATCGTGGTGCATATATTTCTATCATATCGTGTGTCACAAGTTTGTTCCCGCATATACACAATTGCTATCTTGGTTTGTGCATTGTGCAAAGTGGCCATACAAAAAAAGAGAAAAGAAATAAAGCTTTTAAGCAAAGAAAAAGAGAGAGCAAAGAAGCTTGTAAGCAAGTGCAATAGCATCATACCGCATTGCATATAAGATTGTCATATCCGATCATCTTGGATCATCTTGAGAGAAACACCGGGATCCATACATACATAGCATACTTGGGATAGAAGTTCATATATTTTGCATCTTATAGGTTGTGCACAAGTGTTGTATCCGCCTATAGAGCAATCGTGCTAGCGTCTCTCTTGAGTTGTGCAAGACAAGCATTTTCCGTGGATTCCACATTTTGTGCTCATTCCTTGGTTGCACGACCCCATTTATCTATCCGTGTGTGCGTTTCCGTGTGCCATCCATATTGCTATTGGTCCATTTGTTTCACTTGCGAATTTGTGAATCTTTTTCAACATTATTGACTCTTGCTAACATTTTGCATTAAATTTTTCTGCCACTATCCTCACCGAGCTCCACCATAAGCCTTACTTGTGTAGGTGTGAGAACCGACAAGAATTGGTACCAATTGTGCTATTTCCTTGTTACACATTTGAGTGATCATTGATCCATATTCAACATTGGTCAAGGTACATTTGGTATAGTTCTTCTCTTTCTCCCACTCATATTTGCTTGAGTCTTGTGATGGATAAGCAAGGCATTTCCTCTCCGGTCTACGACAATAACGACGACGTGAACAACTACATCTCCAAACCGTCTATCTTTGATGTACAACAACAAATACAAGGCGCACAATCAAGATTGTGTGAGCGCATCGACAACATCTCCATTGACATTCATCACTCCGAAGCAAGGAAAAGGGACTACATCGACAAGAAGCTTTCCGCACAAAAAGATGAGCAAGATGCAAGGATGGAGGAGATTAGAGCCTTGATCAAGTCTTCTTCTCCTTCGTCATCTTCAAGGCGGCGACATTCAAGCCACAAGTCTTCGGAGCGCGAAAAAGATGCAAGTGCAAATCGTCCTCATGCACATCTACATGGCGACCACCATCACGTTCGTGCTCCACATCGTCATGAAGGGCAAGTCACCTCCAAGCATCATGTGCATGACGACGACGAACACCTACGAGCTCAAGCACGACAACGACACCATCATCATTAAGATGCTCCACAAGCGCAAATGCACAAGTCCCAACAAGCCCTACTTCATGACAAGTCCAAGCTTCAAGAGCAAAAGAGAAGACCACGAGACGAGAACTACCAAGACGACGCTACGGCTACAACCACCACTTTGGCATCTTCGCCAAGTGCTATCAAGGCATCTTCACCTTTGGACGTATGACATCTCTGCCTACTTCCCATGAGTACGCCTACATCGACTTCATCAAGTCCATGGCGACCACCTACAAGTGAGGGTGACACTTCCATCTTCGGAAGCCCCTCAAGGAAGATGGCCGAGCATGGGAAACTCCCTTCGGTCATGGAGATGAGCTACGAGGTGCCACATCATATGGGCCTCCAAGACCAAGACAGTGACAAGACGGTCGAGCAAGGGCCATCCCCTTGGACCACGGCGACGAGCGCGAACCTCTTCAATAGCATGAAGACGGCGCCCATATTGGACTCATACTCCGAGTCAAGCTACACGACCGTGCATGGAGACATTTGCACCTACATCTCTCCGACACCCACATATGTCGAGATGCCCCAAGTGCTATGTGAGGAGAGCCACCGCCACATGAGTGACATGAGTGACTCCACCATACGTGACATTGAAAGCATTTCCTATGAGAGGATGAGTGTGACCACCACTAGCCCCACACATGAGAGCATGCCACACATCCTATCTGAGGTTGAGCGCCATTTGAGTGACTCCACCAACCATATGAGTGAGAGCATCCTTGAGAGAGTGAGTGAGCCAACACACGTAGTGAGTGAGGTAGTTGACACAGCATGTGAGGCCACTATGATTTCTAACGACTTAATGATGTAGGGCGGAACCCTATGTGGATTATCTTTCACGTTTGGAGTGGATCGTACAGGGGAACATGATGAACGCGCGGAAAACACAAAGGGGAAACATGGGGGGAAACGAGAGAATCACTAAACCGACAAGTAATCGATCACACAAGGGCTAGATCATCAAAAGCAAAAGGTAACACATGATCCAAAAATCAACAAGGGGAGGATACAAAGGTAGCCGTTCTTCTCCATGAGGAGGTCTTCATTGTCTTGCCTTTAAGGGGTCTTGAATTCTCTTGGGGGATCTTCTCCGAAGAGGTCGTGAGCTCCAAGGAGAAGTAACCAAGTGGATGAGCAAGGCTCTCACACAAAAAATGAGCTAAACCATCGCTAAACCTAGCTAGGAGGTAGGAGAGACCTATTTATAGTCGTAGTGCAAATGGGAGTCAAAGTGAAGGGGTACAAGGGCTCGTGCCCGTAGCTGCGGTCACTCAGGTGTCGGACGTCCGGAAGACATCGCATGTTCGGGGCTTCGTGACGGTCCAGACGTCGTAGCTGTCGGACTTCCGTAATTTCGGCTCAGGTGCTGGTCGCTCGGTCATCCGGTGGCTTCGGTCTTCCGTTAATTTCCTCTCGGGTGCCCAGCTGCCGGACGTCTGGAGGGCGTCAGTCGTCCGTCGCCCTGGAGTCATCGGACGTCCAGACAGGGCTGTGTCCTGCTTCCTTCCCTCGCTGTAGCATTTCCCAGGGCTCGGACGTCCGGGACCGGCTAGCCGTCCGGTGCCTGTAGCTTCACAAAAGGCTCTTCTTATTGATGTCCATGCTTGGAGTCCTTGCCACCTTGGCCATTGGGTGTAGCTGTCCCGTGGCACTCCACCAAGTACCTGATCACACACAGAGTGTCCATATGAGGTAGTAGCCAAGTCTCATGAGTAGAGAGAGGAAGTTCGGAGAGGAGCGAGTTCACCTAATCTTCGATAGCCTTTGCTCTAGCTCTTGTCATGGGTCCAAGTGGTGTTGAGGGAGATGTAGGTACGTCCATGGGGATGAGCGAGGGATGCTCTGCATCATCTCCCCCCCCCCATGGGAAAGATCCGACCTCGGATCAAAAGCTTCATCTCCATGGTATGGCGCGAGGTTCTTGACGTTGAAGATATCGCTCACATTGTACTTGCCTCGTGGTATGTCTATCTTGTAGGCGTTGTCGTCGTAGCGTGCTAGCACCATGAAGGGTCCATCGGCTCGAGGGAGAAGTTTGGACTTGCCTTCATTGGGGAAGCGGTCCTTTCGAAGGTGTAGCCACATGAGATCGCCAATGTTGAAGATCATGGGTTGCTTGTTGATGTTGAGCTTGGTCGCTAGTCGTTGTACTTGGCGCTCGATGGTGAGTCTTGTATCCTCATGCATCTTCTTGATGTAGCTTGGCCGTGCACTCGCATCCATGTTGGTGCGCTCTTGTAGAGGAAGAGGTAGAATGTCCAATGGTGACAACGGGTTGAAGCCGTAGACGACCTCGAAGGGAGACTTGCCGTTAGTAGAATTTATTGCACGGTTGTCGGCGTACTCGGCGATGGGTAGACATGCTTCCCACTCCTTGATGTTCTTCTTGATCAACACGCGAAGTAGAGTGGAGAGAGTCCGGTTCGTCACCTGCGTTTGGCCGTCGGTTTGAGGATGGTATGCGGATGAGAACAAGATCTTGATTCCGAGCTTGGCACATAGGGTCTTCCAAAAGTAAGTCAAGAACTTGACGCCATGATCGGAGACGATTGTCTTTGGTACTCCATGGATTCGAAAGATTTCCCTACAAAAGAGATTTGCAATGTGTGAAGCATCGTCTATCTTGTTGCAAGGAATGAAATGTGCCATCTTAGAAAATCGGTCCACAACAACAAACACGGAATCCTTTCCATTTTGAGTTCTTGGCAAACCAAGTACAAAATCCATGCTAATGTCTTCCCAAGGTTGATAAGGAATAGGAAGAGGCATGTAAAGACCATGAGATTGAGCTTTAGACTTAGCTTTGCGACATGTAGAGCATCGGGTGGTGAAGCGTGAGACGTCTCGAAACATCTTGGGCCAAAAGTAGTTCTTGGAGAGCGTGGCGAATGTCTTATCCCGTCCAAAGTGTCCCATGAGTTCGCCTCCATGAGCCTCTTGCAAAAGTAGCAAACGAAGAGAAGACTCGGAAATGCATAGTTTGTTAGCTTTCATAAGATAAGCATCCTTGATATAATATTGTTCCCAAGAAGTATGCGTCGAACACTTAGCATAAGGAATAGCAAAAGATGGATCATTAGCATACAAGTCTTTGATGTGCTCGAAACCAATAACATTCAACTCAAGTTTAGTGACAAGTGTGCATATGCGTGAAAGCGCATCCACAACTACATTTTCCTTACCCTTAAAGTACTTGATCACATAGGGGAAAGATTCAATAAATTCACTCCATTTGGCATGACGCTTGTTCAACTTAGTTTGACCTTTTAAGTACTTAAGCGTTTCATGATCGGTGTGTATGAAAAACTCATGAGGTCTAAGATAATGTTCCCAAACATGTAGCACACACACTAAAGCATACAATTCTTTATCATCGATGGGATAGTTAAGTTGAGCACCGGAGAGTTCTTCACTAAAATATGCAATGGCTCATTTTTCTTGCATCAAAACTCCGCCAATTCCGGTACCACTTGCATCACAATGAACCTAAAAAGTTTTGTCAAAATTGGGAAAGGCAAGAATCGGAGCATGAGTAAGCAAAGACTTGAGCTCATCAAAAGCGGCGGATTGCAAAGATCCCCAAACAAAAGGAGCATTCTTCTTACTCAAGGCATGCAAAGGAGCGGCAATAGTGCTAAAATCTTTCACAAAGCAACGATAATAACCCGCAAGACCAAGAAAACTACGCACTTGTTGCAAATTGGTGGGTTGGGGCAAAGTTTTAATTGCTTCAATTTTAGCTTCATCAACATGAACACCCTTGGATGATACAACAAAACCCAAGAAAACCACTTTGTCAACATCAAATGCGCACTTTTTCATGTTTGCATAAAGACTCTCCTTGTGAAGGGTTTGCAAAATAGCCCTAACATGATTAAGATGCTCTTTCATGGTTTTGCTAAACACAAGAATATCATCGAAGTAAACCACAACAAAGACTCCAATATAAGGGTGAAGAACATGATGCATAAGATGCACGAAAGTACCGGGAGCCTCCGATAACCCATAGGCATAACTAACCACTCATATAAGCCAAATTTGGTTTTGAAAGCAGTTTTCCATTCATCACCCTCTTGAATGCGGATTTGATAATAGCCACTTTTAAGATCAATTTTTGAGAAAAAGTTGGCTCCACTAAGTTCATCAAGGATATCATATAAGCGAGGAATGGGATGCCTATAGCGAACAGTAATAGCATTTATAGGTCTACAATCGGAACACAAGCGGAAACTTCCATCGGGCTTAGGCACAAGTATAACCGGAACGGCACAAGGGCTTAAGCTTTCACGTACATGACCGTTGTCGATTAGTTGTTGTACTTTTCCATTGGATCTCCTTGGTTTCTTCGGGATTGACACGGTATGGAGCTTTGTTTAGAAGTGGCGCTCCGGGGACGAGGTCGATTCGATGCTCAATGCCTCGTAGAGGAGGTAGACCCGGAGGTAGCTCATCGGGGAAAACATCTTGGAATTCCTGCAAAAGAGATTGAAACACTAAAGGTAGCTCGTGAGAGGTGTTAGTTTTAGGTTCTCCATCCTTGCACACATGGACAAAGTGTATCACACTCGATGGGTTCTGACACACTTCTCCCATCTCACTTTTTGTGGCAAATAGTATGAGGTTTTTCTCTCTAGGCGAAGAGGCGCTCAAGTTTGGCTTGTGGCTCTCACTCACTTTTGGGTGGATCACTTTCTCACACTTCTCTCCATGATGGGTGGCTTGCTTGTCGGCTATCACTTGACTAGGAGACATAGGTCGTAGCACATATTCCTTCCCTTTCATCTTGAAGCTATAGTGATTGGTGCGCCCATTGTGGATGACACCACGGTCGAATTGCCATGGTCGACCAAGAAGGAGGTGGCAAACGGTCATCTGGACCACATCACACTCCAAAGTGTCCTCATATGCACCAATTTTGAAGGAGACTTGGACCGTATGCTCAACTCGGATAGTGCCGGAGTCACTTAGCCATTGAACCTTGTAGGGGTGCGGGTGCTTCCTCTTTACCAATTGAAGATTGGAGCATAGTTCTTCACTTGCCAAGTTGTGACAACTACCTCCATCGATGATGACCTTGATGGACCTTCCATTGTTGCCGGCCTTGGTGTGGAAGATATGGCATCGTTGGTATTCTTCTTGTTGATGTTGAAAAGTCAAGACCTTGGAGACAACAAGAGCGGGGCTCATATCTTCATCACAAAAGACTTGATCATCTTCATCCTCGTTCACGCGCCGGTGCATGGCCACTTGCTCCAGAGCTTCCATCTCCTCATCACTCATGGAGTCATGTGTGCCATCGTTGTTGAGGATCATGGTGCGCTTGTTTGTGCATTCATAGGACGTGTGGCCTCGGCCGCCACAAGTGAAACACTTGAAGGAGCTTGTCTTGACGGTCTCATCAGTCGGGGTAGATGACGAAGCCCGCGGCTTGAAGTTGCTTGTAGTAGGAGGAAGACGACTTGAACTTGCCGAAGTTCTCTTGTAACTTGACTTGTCGTCGTTGCTTGGAGAAGGCTTGGTTGATGTTGAAGTTGGAGTAGTTGTTGAAGCATGGTTATTGGAGAAGCCGTAGGTCTTGGATGAGTACTTGGTGTACTTGAAGTCATCTTGCACTTGACGTTCCGCCTTTGTAGCTTGATGCACGAGCTCAATGAGGTTGGAGTAGGGTTGGAAGTCGGCGATCTTGTTGATGGGATGATTGAGTCCATTCAAGAATCGTGCCATTGTTTGCTCATCATCCTCCGTGACATTGGCTCGAATCATGGCAATCTCCATTTCCTTGTAGTATTCTTCAACACTCTTTTTTCCTTGCTTGAGGAGTTGGAGCTTCTTGAACAGATCGCAGTTGTAGTAGGTTGGCACAAAACGTGCTCACATGACATCCTTCATTTGAGCTCAAGTGGTGATTGGAGGTTCACCTCTTGCTTGTCGGCGCTCAAGGACTTGTTCCCACCATATGAGCATATAGTCTTGGAACTCAAGTGATGCCATAGCGATCTTCTTCTCTTCCTCATAGTTGTGCAGGCGAAAGATTTTGTCGACCTTCAATGCCCATGACAGGTATTCTTCAGGATCATTGCTTCCATTGAACTTGGGCATTGTGAATTTGAGCTATAGCCTTGCTCTTCGTTATGTTGTTGGCGATGGTGATGATGACACCCTTGACGTGGAGGGTAATCATCCTCATGTTGCTCTTGGCGTGGAGGAAGTCCAAGATCAACTTGCTCTTGTTGAACTTGAGGTTGAGGTGGATCTTGATGAGCTTGTGAAGGAGCTTGTGGAGCTTGACGTTGCACACGTGGTTGGTAGTTCCTCTCTTGGATTTCTTCTCGAAGGGCTTCCTCTTGATTTCGCCGTTCGCGATTGCGGTTGGCGATAGCTCGACTTGATTCTTGAAGGGCACGTTGTGCCTCAAGAGCTTGTGCTTCTCGTTGTTGTTGTTGAAGACGTTGGGCCTTGGCGTCTTGTTCCTGTTGGTGTAGACACGCTCGTTCTTCTTCTTCTTGGCGCCGTAGTCATTGTCGTTCTTGAGCTTGAGCAAAAGCGACTTGCTTTGATTGTGGACGAGGGGCTTTCTCATCGACTTGCTCATGTGAATGCTTGACGTGTAGCAGGTTGCGAGATGCATGACGGTCTTGACGCGCGGCTCGTCAAAGAGTGTTCGATGACGGTGTACTTGAGCCGGAGAAGGAGTAGTCGGAGTATCGACTCGAGTGGATCCGTCTTGAGTATGACGATGTAGAAGGAGGCCGGTTCACCAACAAGGCGCGGATCTCGTCCATTCTTGCATTGTTCTCTTGCTTGTGCGCGTCGAGCTTGTTGTCGAAGTAGTCTCGTGTACATTGCTCGGAGAGTCGCAAGTCGGTGGCGAGGTTGTCGATGTGGCCGTTCATTGCTTGTTGCTCTTGATGCAACGCTCGTTGTGCACCAAAGAGGTGGATCTTGGTGACGTATGATGACATGTCGTCGTCTTGCTCGATGAAGAGTGGGTTGGTAGAAGTACTCAGCCTATCCATCATTCCAAGCAAAAATGTGAGTGGTAGAAGGAGAAGAACTTATACCAATGTACCTTGACTGATGTTGATGATGAATCAAGTGCACACAAATGCGGACAATGAAATAGCACTATTGGTACCAATTCTTGTCGGTTCTCACACCTACACAAGTAAAAGCTTATGGTGGAGCTTGGTTAGGATGGTGGCATAAAATTTGATGCAATAGTAAATGAGCTTCAATAATGTTGGAAATGATTCTCAAATTTGCAAATGCAACAATTAGACCAAGCAAGTGGGGGGGACACGGAAACACACGCGCAAATAGATAAATGGGATTGTGCAAACCAAAAGTGAGCCAAATGTGGAATCCACGAAAATGCTCTTGTTGCACAATACTAGAGAGACGCTAGCACGATTGCACAATAGGTGGATACAGAGCTTGTGCACAACCTACTAGGCAAAAATGCAATGATCTCTATCCCAATTATGCTATATGTATGGTATTTCGGTGCTATGATCCAAGATGATCTTATGTGACAATCTTAATGTAATATGATGCTATGGTTCTTGCTCATAAGCTATTTTCTTATCTTTCCTCTTTGCTTAAAAGCTTGGGTGGCTCTTTCACTTTTGAGCTCTTTTCTTATGCGAAACTTCACGAACCAAGATAGCAATTGGTTATGCGATGACAACTTTGTGACACACAAGTTGATGCCAAGATATGCACCACTATGTTATGGTATGTAAGCTATGGTGTATGATCACTAATGTGCACAAGTCACGTTGCCGGCAATACTCAATGGCTAGTCTCGATGGGTATGCGACGCAAAAGTAAGGCCATGTGGGGTATCAATGCAATTCGAAGGTATGACAAAGATCTCGTCGATGTTACCGTCCTTGGCAATGATGAGACCCTTGCGAAGATGAGCCGTGGTGATGATGAAGTCGAACCATACCTAAATAGCCGAAACACAATAGGACACGGGAGCCACAACTCAAAATCTCAAGGACCAAAACGTGTCAATATCGTCATAGGACGTATTGTGGAA
Source organism: Triticum aestivum (assembly GCF_018294505.1). Classification (NCBI taxonomy): domain Eukaryota; kingdom Viridiplantae; phylum Streptophyta; class Magnoliopsida; order Poales; family Poaceae; genus Triticum; species Triticum aestivum. The sequence continues at coordinate 351,239,807 of NC_057801.1, forward strand.
GATGGTGGTGTCTGTGGGTTTGGAAGATGTGGTGGAAGGTGGGGCTGTGGTGGTGGCCGAACTGAAAATTTCAGTTTCATCAGAGTTTCACGGACGTTCGGTTTTTTTCGGCCGTCCGCTCGTCAGACGTCCGACAGGGTCCTGCCGTCCGATGCCTGGGCGAAATTCGGGCACGGGATGAACTGCGCGATTTCGGGGTGGCGGGAGATGGTGAAGTCGAAATCGAGCGGATTGGTGGATGGAAAAGGGTGGGGAGGGTGGGGAAAGCTAGATCCACACGTAGCAACTCAAATCCATGGACCAAATCTAACAAAATCTCAACTCACCAACAAATCACAAAAAAAAATTGGGGCTATTTTTGGTGGGGAATTTTCGAATTTAGGACGAAAACAACAAAATCAAGCTAGAAAACACGGGGTAGGGACTCCAAAAACGTCATCAACGTGTCTCATGATACCAAGATGATGTAGGGCGGAACCCTATGTTGTAGGGTGGAACCCTATGGGGAGATCTTTCACGAATTTGAGGGGGAATCCCCAAGAAAAAGATGAACACCAGAGGGAAAACAAGAGGAACACTCAAGAACAAGTCAAATCACACATCCACTAGACAATCAAACACACAAGATCCACAAGGTACATGAACAATCAAAGGGAAATAAGATACATGGTAGAGTTCATCCCAAATCCTCTGAAGGAGAGAGGGCTTGAATCCTAGAAGGATCTTCCCACAAAGGGGGGCTTGAATCCCTCGGGATCTTCTCACATGGTGGTCTTGAACTCCATGGGAGTGGTCTCTCTCTCTCTCTGTCTCAAGAGGAGGAGGTAGGAGCAAAGCTCACCTAAGAATGAGCTATCACTTTGCTAAGTCTAAATGGAGGAGGAAGTGGAGTATATATAGGTCCAAGGGATGAAGGGGTAAGTAGAGACGAGATGGGGATACAAGGGCCAAACCCAACACCCACGCACAGGGGGCCCTGTGTGCACGGGGTAAGTGGAACCCGTGCGCATGGGGTATCCAGGGACTCGACGCATGAGCCCGTGCACACGGGGTTCGGGAGGCCCGTGGACACGGCGGTCCCGTGGGCACGGTACATGCCCGTGCGCACGGGGTCTTCATGACCGCCAGCCTGGGAGGCCCATGGGCACGGGGTCTGTCGGTGTTCTGGGAACGGGAGTACCCAGACTTGCCTGCCTGCGGCCTACGGCGTGGCTCAAGGAGTGGCCCAGTGCGGCCCATCTTCATCAACACATGCTCAAGACCCTCGCGAGGGGCCAAGCCTCGCGGGGCGGATGATAGGAGGCTTCCTCAGGCACGACCTCGTCAGGCTGGCTCACGAGGAGGCGGAGAGATCAAGGCGGGGTACCTCACGAGGTGCCCGTGACACAAGCCATGACGACCAAGGCGCAGGCGGCCGCCGGCCTGCGCAGTGTCCATGTTTCCCCTTTGGTGCAAAGGGGGCAAGCGCAGGCAAGGGTATCAAGCAAAGGCAACCATTTTGGTGCACAAAGACCAAGACCAGCAGGACTGCAGAACAGAGGTTATCGTGGAGCCCAAGCCAGCGTCATCATCAGGGTCTTTTGGCAGGCGAGGACCAACTTTAGTCAGGATAAGTGTACTAGATGTTCCCCTTCAAAATGGCCAATTGTTGGCGCCCTTCCCGCTCAATGTTTTTGAAGAGGCCCGGGGCCTTCGCCTATAAATAGGACTAGCCACCCACAGGGTAGGGCATCTGAATCTGATCGGATCGACACCCAAGAGAGAGAAAGAGAGGCGACTGAACTCCCCTAGCGGTTCATCGTCCCAACCAAGAACAGACCCTCGCGAGGTTGTTCTTCCTTTGTATTGTTCCTCATCAGCCCAGAGGCAATCCACACACCACAAACTGGAGTAGGGTATTACACCACAATGGTGGCCTGAACCAGTATAAATCTTGTGTCCCTTGTTTTGTCCTTCGTGGTTTAGATCCTTACGAGGCGGTGAGACATGGGTAGGCTGAGGGTGTGATCTCCGCGCGCATCCCAGTGTTCGAACCTCAAGGGTCTGCCAGAACCCGAAATCCGACATTTGGCGCACCAGGTAGGGGTGTGCCAGAATCTGCCTTCCGTCGCCTCGTGTTTTCACCGCCTGTCCCATCCATGTCGGACGCACGTCGCGCCCGCGCCGAGCGCCGGGCCGCTCTTGCCGCTCGCGTCGCCCAGACAGCCCCCGTCGGCGGGCGCCCCCGTCGTTCCCCGTCGCCTGCTGTCAGCGCCACCACCGGCTCGGCGGGGAACGAGCAGCAGGCATCGTCCCTGCATCCATGGTGCAGCGAGAAGGCCGCACCGCCACTCCATCGCTGACTCCGGCCGGCTCCTCATCCCACGCCCGTGGCGCCCCTGCGGACGCGCACGCCGTGCTGCTCCTAACACGGGAGCTCCTACACTAACGTCCCGTCGACGACCTCTACGACGAGTGGCTCGCCTGCATCACCGAGCTCGTCAGCGCCGCTAGGGTCTCCCCTGCAACGTCCCTCTCATTGCACCGCGCACTGCCCTGCGCGGGCGACGAAGCTTCGGGGGTGCCTCAGCCGCCTCCACCTCAAGAAGGTGCCTTGGCTCCAAGGCGCATGGCCCCTGGGCGGAACCCACTTCGTCCGGCGCCAGCGCAGCAAGAGAAGAGCTGCCAAGAGATCCCTCGTCCTCAGGAAGCCGCCGGTGTGCTCCCCGCACCGTCTCGGCACGAGCACGCACCTGCTCCGACGCGTCAAGACCCCGTGCTGCACCTTGCCGCAACACACAGAGACCCGCAAGATCAAGCTCTCTGTCACCAAAGGGCTCCGGCGGCCACTGCAGGCTACCGTGCCTTCTCCGTCGAGCTGCGCAGCATGGCCTGGCCAGGCAAGTTCAAGCCAGACCTGCCCCCGCTCTACGATGGCACGGCTGACCTTGCCGAGTTCCTCCAGCTCTACGAGCTGGGCATCGAAGCTGCCAACGGAGACGAGAAGGTCATGGCAAACTAGTTCCCCATGGCGCTCAAGGACGGCGCCCGCACCTGGCTCCTGAACCTGGCTCCTGGCACGATATCTTCCTGGGACGAGATGCGCACCCGATTCATCACCAACTTCCAAGGCACTCGCGACCGGCCCCCGGCCATGAGCGACTTGCGCCGCATCAAGAAGCAACCAGGGGAGACCCTGTAGAAGTTCATCCAGCGCTTCAACAGCGCTCGCCTTAAGATCCCCAAGGTTTCTGAGGAGGCCATCATCTCAGCCTTCTTCGACGGTGTGCGTGACGTCAAGATGAAGGAGGAGCTCGCAATTCATGAAGACTTGTGCACCTCCCTGGAGCTGTTCAATCTGGCGACCAAGTGCGCAAGGGCTGAGGAAGGGCGCCTGTCTCTCCTCGAGCTGCCAGCCGCTGACCCAGAAGAGAAGAAGCCCAAGACCAAGGACGTGAAGCGCAAGGGGCTGCCTTGCTTGCAGCAGAGCCGGACACCAAGCGAGGAAAGGATCAGCCTGAGTCATCCAAGGGCAGCCGGTACTGCGTGTACCACGACCTCCACACCCACAACACCAACGAATGCCAAGAGCTCAGAGCCATGCGAGATGTGCGTGCCGGCCGATGCCCCGAGCGCAGTGACAGGGGCTATGGCCGAGGAGGAGGAAGAGGTGGAGGACGATGGGAAGACCGTGGCCCTCGCCAAGCGTGGCATGACCGACCTCGCGAGGACCGCTGGCAGGACCAGCCTCGTGAGGGCGGTTGGAGGGACCCACCTTGCGAGGGGGGTTGGAGAGATCAGCCTCGCGAGGATCGCCCACAAGGCAATGTGGGTCTCCCTCCTCTGCCACCACAGCCAAGGAGGAACGAAGATCATCACCAGGACGAAGGGGCTGGAGGCTTCCAGGAGCCGCGCGCAATCGCATGCATCTTGGGCGGCGCACAAGCCCCAGCCTCTCAGCGCATCTTCAAGAAGTTTGCCCGCGAAGTGAATGCAGTCCTCCCCAAGCTTGAGGCCACACGCCCTCTCAGGTGGTCATCGTGCGCTATCACGTTCAGCTCAGCGGATCAGCTCAAGTGCGCGGCCATAGCTGGAGTCCCCCCGATGCTTTGTTCCCCAATCATCAGCAACGTGCAAGTCACCAGGACCCTCATCGATGGGGGAGCCGGGTTCAATGTCATGTCCGTCTAGATGTTCAACAATCTCCAAGTGCCATACAATCAGCTCCAGCCAACCAAGCCCTTCTCAGGAGTCACCGATGGTTCCACGGTTCGGATAGGGCAGGCCCGCCTTCCTGACACCATCGGGAACCGCAACAACTACCGCACCGAGCTCATTGACTTCGACGTCGCTCACATCCGCCTGCCGTACAACGCCATCCTCGGGTACCCAGCCCTGGCCAAGTTCAGGGCCGTGACCCATCACGGCTACAATGTCCTCAAGATGCCAGGAAGTGGCGGAGTCATCACTGTGTCTTGTGAAGAGAGAGACGACGTGTGTTCCCTGGAACGTGCCTTTGAAGCCGCATCAACTGAAGACCCGGATCGCAGGAACGGGAGGCCTCCCGAGGCTGCTCCTAAGAAGAAGAAGACATCGCCTGGCCCGACCCCTCGGGAGGCTGGCCCCTCAGGGTCAGCGCTCGTTCAGGGAGGACCTCCATCTGTCGCATAAGGAGGCGTGCCCGGCCCCCTCCTCGAGCAAGGCTCGGGGGCTCTCTCCTGGAGGGCCATCGACTTTGCTAAGATTATGAGGGAGGCGCTCGGGCACCACTTGGAGGCGTGCTTCAACGCACGTTTCCCTCAGGAGGAAGCAAGGCAAGGAGAACCAAACCCTCAGGAATTCATCAGCAAGATCATTCAAGAGTTGCAGGAGTCAAGAGTCATGAGTGGCAGCCGCCGCTTGCCCGCTGTAGCTCCCCATCTAGGCGAGGATGGTGGCTGCGCGTCTGCATCGACATACCAGGACTCAACCGAGCCGCCTCTCAGGAGCGCCTCTGGCCCTCACGCGTGGGGCGCTGCAAAGGCCCACCTCACAGCTATGTTTGCATGCGTCACAGCCTGCCGAACGCGGTTGCGGCGCATCAGCACCTCATGAGGAGCATCTTGGAGGCTCAGTCGGTCAGGCATTCCGCAGTCCTGGCGGAGATGGAGATGGTTCACGAGGAGCCGTCAGCGCCTCCAGAGCCTCCCGAGGCCCCTGGGCCTGGGCGCTCGTGAAGATCGTCTCCCGCAGCGCACGCCATCCGCTACTTCAGGATCCCTCCATCTTGAGCATCATCAGGTGACATCCTTCGAGTTTCATTTTCAGCTGGGAGCGCCCCCAGGGCTGCATCATTCCCAGGCCGCGTGGGTCCGTCCCTGCGACGCGTATCCCCTTTAGTTCATGTTTTCAGCTTACTTTATCGGGGGCGCCCCTCGGGCTGCATTATCCCCAAGCCACACGGGCCAGACCCGGTGGCATGTATCCCTCTCGCGTTTATTCAGGTCGTGCATTTGACCCATTGTGATTCTTGTTTGGTGCTTGGCACCCTTCTCTCTTCATTTCGGCTGCTTGCACGTTAAAGGGGGAGTACCTGAGCATCGCGACTCATGGGCTCTTACTGGCTCTCCAGCCCTCACCCTCTGGCCTTGTCCACGGCATCGCGACCTGGCATACCAGCGACGGCTGAGCCCCGCTCGAGGGTCGCGACCCGAGGACGTAGAGCACCGACATCTAACAAAACCTGCAGGGACATATCACAAGTAAAGGCCCAGAGCCAGGCGCAACCCGCCTTGAGGTAGGGCCCCGTGAGTCCCGCGCTGGCTCACGGGTGCCCAGATACACCTCGCCAGGACCTACCGTGCCAGCCATGTGTCAGGGCGGGGCTATATACGCCCCGGGGGCTCCTCCCAGAGGGGAGCCCCCTCCCACGCACTAGTGGAAGCACCATGCTCCGCGCTGGCTGACGACACTACCGAGGAGCGGCTATGCCCGTACACATACGGAAGCGCTATGCTCCACGCTGGTGATAAACAACTGAGGGTGGCCCCCGGCTGCATTAACCTCAGGGAGCCCAGAGCTCAGTGTCCCGCCTCATCGTAAAGCCTTCCCTCGGGAGTGCCGCGCGAGAGGGCTGGGCACGGGGCCTATGCCCGGGTCACCCCCAGGCGCACGTCACCCAGCCAAGCCCCTCGGGCCTGGTTCGTCGCACGCATCTCCTCGAGCGGAGCCAAGGTACGAAGGCCATTTGAACGTCAAGGGGGACTCCTGAGCTTCGCGACTCAGGAGCCTAACTGGTCACGTAGCCCCTCACCCCTTAGTTCCGAAAGGCTAACGGCGGTTGAGATATGCGCGGGGCCGGGCTCTGCCGACGTAGAATGCTAATCTCACCCATACATTTCACCTCCCTACTTGTTGTTCGTGCGTCAAGGGGGACTCCTGAGCATCGCGACTCAAGAGCCTAACTTGTCACGTAGCCCCTCACTCCTTGGTCCCGTCCTGGTTTCCGGTCGGGGCTAACGGCGGCTGAGGTATGCGCGGGGCCGGGCTCTACCGACGTGGAACACAAGCAAGTAGGAAGGTAAAGCGCAAACCTTAAGAAATTTAAAAGCAAATATTACAGTCCATAGAGTACTTTGGCAACGCCAAACACAAGTTTAAACGCCTCCACGAGGCAGAATGCATGTTGCAGGAATTAAAGGCAGGACAGGAGCCGTGAAGGAGTCACTTTTTGGCGACGCCATCGCTGGTGACGGAGCTGCGCTGGGCAACTTCGCCTCGTGGAGCCTCGAGACCGGCAGCGCCTTGCTTTGGCTTGGTGGTGAAGGCCCGGAACTTCGCCAGTAGAGCCTCCGCGCGACCCTTCACGGCCTCAGCGGCGACGGCGGCAAGCTCGCCGCTCACAGGCTCCAGCAGGCTGTCGAGGTTAACACTGGGGTCATGGAGGTAGACGTGGGTGAAGATGTGCGTCGGTGCCGCAGAAGAAAGGGCACGCGCCTCAGCCTCAGCCGTGGGGCCAAGGCCGAGGGTGACATCTTCAAGGTCACGGACCAGGAAGGGAATCAGCTTGGCGGGGCCCTCCTCGGTGCCGGCCAGCGGGCTTTCTAGGCCGCTGTCATAGAGCGTCTTCAGCAGAGTGCGAGCCTTCACCTCCATCTTCGCGAAGGCCACGCGGTCCTCGGCCAGGACCCGCGCCTTGCCATCCAGCTCGATCTCCTTCGCCCCCAACGCCTGCTCCAGCACATCCAGACGGCCTTGGCGTTCGTCCAGCTCGGCATCCCGGTCCTTGGCGGTAGCCTCACGAGCCTTCATGCCTTCCTCCTTCTCCTGGCGGACACGGGCCTCCTCGACAAGCTGGTCGCGCAGGCCTTGCAGCTCCCTCTCCAGCACCTTGCAGCGGCCCTGGACATCCGCAACCTCACCCAAGGCAGCGTCGCGAGCGGCCTTGGCCTCGAGGACGACCTGCTTATCCTCGTCACAAGCTATCATGGCCTGGGCCAGTGCCGCTTGGACTGAAGCATCAGAGCGGACCCAGCCGGAAACCAACTCCAGGCGCCCAGCCACCAAGCGGGGATTGGCGCCCAGAAGATCTTTGCGCAGCCGGTCCAGCTCAGCAGCGGCACAATCCAGAACAATAGGAGGGGCCAGAGAGACAGTGGTTGGCGGAGTAGGAGGCGAAGACGGCAGCGTGATCACGGCACCAGAGGCCAGGACCTTTTGCGCCCCGACAACTGCGGCAGTGGCGTCAGCCACGGACGCTTCGGGAGTCGCTTGGGCCATGGGGGCTGAGCTCGCTCCAGCTAGCCCCGCCAGGCCTCACGAGGATGACCGGGCAGGAGAGGCCCGTGCCTTGTCGTCCCCTTCTCTCGCGGATGGGGGAGCCGCCTCAGATGAAGCCTCAGGAGCCCCCTTCAGCTTCTTCGACACAGGCACCAGCCTAGCTGAGGAATATGAACGTCAAACCCCAACAACAAAGCAGGAAGCAAAATGAGAATCGAGCACTTACTAGTCATCGCTCGCAGGCTCAAGCAACCTCCGGCCGAACTTGAAGCCCGAAAGCCGGACGCTGGGGTCGACTTCAAGAGACTCGGGAGCAGGAGGCGCGTCAGCAGATCGCTTCGGAGCCGGAGCAGACCCACGGGTAACCAGCCCTGTCCTATCCTTCTTTGGGATCAGGGGCGAGCTCTCGCTGCCCCGCTCGTCGCCATCCTCGTCGTCATCTGGCATGAGGCGAAGAGTGCGGGACCTACCCCGGGGAAGGGGCATTCTCAACTCCCCGTCGGTCGCCTCCGAATCGAGCTCCTCATCCTCCTCATCATCTTCTTCCTCCTCTCCGCTAGAGTCGCTGGAGGACACATTCACCGTCGCCAGGGCCGCCGGGGCCTCAGGAACCTCCGCGGGCACAGGTCCGCCCTCGTTGAAAGTAGACATGGAGTTCACCACCTGCTCCCAGTCATCCCGAAGGAACAAGGGCATGGGAGCATTCTCCAACCTCGCCACATTTCCCCCAACCAAGGATTCGAGGACCGCGGCCAGATCCTCGTCGGCCAGGGCTTTGGGGTTCAAATGGAGGGCGGCATCGGCCCTCCCAAGCTTCCACAGCGGGTGCGGATGTTCCCAGAGCGGGGCCACCCGATGCTCCAGGAACTCCCTCAGGAGCGACGCCCCGGTCAGTTTTGCCGTCGCCATGTTGTCCAGCCACAGGTCCGCGTCCATCTTCTCCAGCACCGGCCTCGCGCGGGGATCGACGAGCTCCGCACGGGACCAATCATCAACGGACTTGGGCTGCCCCATGGGCAGAATCAGCCGGGAGTGGGTGCGCCCAGCATCCACCATGACCCACTTGCTCCTGAAGCCCTCGATCCTCTTCCCGGGCTTCGAGATGGCATTGGAGCTAGCGTGTGCGATAAATCTCGCACGCGGTGATGGAGCCGTGGGAGACCCGGAGGTAGAAGTAATGGCGCAGCAAGGCCACCGAAGGCCTCACCCCAACATGAGCCTCGCAGTAGTAGGCGAAAATCGCCAGGAGAAGAACGGAGTTGGGATGGAGGTGTAGGGCTTGCAGATTGTAATGGTTAAGAACGGAAAGGAAGAACTCGGAGAAAGGGGGCACCAGACCGGCGGCGATGGCGCTCACGAAGAGTGGGTAGAAGGTGCTTCCTCTGCCCTCAGGAAGGGCGGTGCCGGCCTTGAGCACGGCCGCCCCGTCGTGGCCTTGCGTCGCCATCATCTGGCGCGTCCGAGCAAGACTCTTCTCCGATACATTCGGAGGATCCGAGGCGGGCGAGTACCACACTCCAACTGGGGTCTGGCGAGGCGCCATGCCTTGCTAGGATGAAGAGTTGGAGTGGATCTAGAGATTTCAGAAGCAAGAAGGGCAGGAGCAAGAAAGGAGATCTGGGCGGTGAAGGAGAAGGCAAAGAAGGTAATCCTGGACAGGTACCGCTCCCTTATCAGCTTGTCAAGTTGCCGAGGCGTCGTGGGAGAGCCAGGACGCCCACATCCAATCAACCGCCACGCGGCGCCCAAGGCCGCAGGCTATTGGGGCCCGCGGCGCTTCGCACTTGCCTCTTCGCTTCTCTGCTAAGCCAAGTCCAGGCGCGCCTTGGGCCCGGGAGCTACTGTCGGCATTCTGGGAACGGGGGTACCCAGACTTGCCTGCCTACGGCCTGCGGCGTGGCTCAAGGAGTGGCCCAGTGCGGCCCATCTTCATCAACACATGCTCAAGACCCTCGCGAGGGGCCAAGCCTCGCGGGGCGGATGACAGGAGGCTTCCTCATACACGGCCTCGTCAGGCTGGCTCATGAGGAGGCGGGGAGATCAAGGTGGGGTACCTCATGAGGTGCCCGTGACGCAAGCCATGACGACCAAGGCGCAGGCGAGCGCCAGGCGGGCGCCGGCCTGCGCAGTGTCCTTGTTTCCCCTTTGGTGCAAAGAAGACAAGCGCAGGCAAGTGTATCAAGCAAAGGCAACCATTTTGGTGCAACAAGACCAAGACCAGCAGGACGACAGAAAGGAGGTCATCGTGGATCCCAAGCCAGCGTCATCGTCAGGGTCTTTTGGTAGGCGAGGACCAACTTTAGTCAGGATAAGTGTACTAGATGTTCCCCTTCAAAATGGCCAATTGTTGGCGCCCTTCCCGCTCAATGCTTGAGAAGAGGCCCGGGGCCTTCGCCTATAAATAGGACTAGCCACCCACAGGGTAGGGCATCTGAATCTGATCGGATCGACACCCAAGAGAGAGAAACAAAGGCGACTGAACTCCCCTAGCAGTTCATCGTCCCAACCGAGAATAGACCCTCGCGAGGTTGTTCTTCCTTTGTATTGTTCCTCATCATCCCCAGAGGCAATCCACACACCACAAACTGGAGTAGGGTATTACACCACAATGGTGGCCTGAACCAGTATAAATCTTGTGTCCCTTGTGTTGTCCTTCATGTAGTTTAGATCCTTGCGAGGCGGTGAGACATGGGTAGGCTGAGAGTGTGATCTCCGCGCGCACCCCAGTGTTCGAACCTCAAGGGTCTGCTGGAACTCGAAATCCGACAGGGTTGGAGGGGCCTGTGCGCACAGGGTCGCCTGGGAGCTGTTGCCTTCTTCTTGGCGCTTCCTTCTCCGCTTCCAGGCTTCCGTCTTGGATGGTGTAGTTGTTCTCTTGCGCTTGGACTCCTCCATGATGAATGTGTAGCTCCGCTCACACCTAAGTATGCACACAAGAGAGGGGTCAAGTAGTATACCATCCTCGAAGGGTACAAGTGGACACGTGTAAAGGAGATGATTCACCTTTGTATGCATGAAGTAGATGTGGCACATGTCACTTGCCAAATGGACTCTTGACATGGTGATGTCCATAGGATGCTCCGCATCATCCCCTCCCCCATGGGAAAGATCTGACCTCGGATCGAAATCCAAATCACCATGGGAAAGAGATGATGGCGTCGTGTAGAAGTGGACGATCACCAAGTATTCGTCATCTTGTAGTTCCAAATGGGCACTCTCCAGTGTCGCACCGTCTTGTAATTCCTTCAAAAGGAGCAAAGATAACAAGCACTTGGAAAAACAAATGTGGTTGTCGTAAGAGCAAAACCAAGCATTCAATAGGTGATTCACCCAACAAGTGTTGTCATCAAGCATAGCATATGGTTTGACAAAGCAGTGTGTCATGGCATTTGGGCATCTAAATTGAGCACAATCAAGAACATCATGGGAACAAGCATGCAAATGGGAGGTCAAGATGCAAATATATGTGATAAGTGAACAAGCATCTACGTCAAGGTCATAGCAAGCATGCATAAAGTGCTCAATGAACGGTCTATGGTAGGCATAAGAGTCATTCACAACACCAAATATAGTGAAATGTCTAAACACATGGGGCAAGTGCAAGACAATCAAAGCATAACGTGCAGAGGGTGTAGTGAAGATATCGTGGCACTCAACACAATGGAAAGAGCAATTGTTCAACATGTGTGAGGTAATCAAGTCAAGCATGTGATAAGCAAAGGGACATGGCATATGTGAAGAACTAGATGCAACACACAAGGCATATATATCATGTGGCATGGCAATGTGGTAATGATAGTTCGAAGCAAGATCGCTAGCATGTGTGCAAAGTGTCATGGAACAAGCAACACATGAAGTATGATCCACAATATGCATGCTCATGGTTCGGGTGTTCTCAAGGTAGAAAGATATCACATCGAAAGCATGTCCTTGTGTGCTCTTCACAATGTCGAAGTGGTAGGAAATGTGCTGTAGAAGCGAGGCATGGTCGAATGTATGAGGCTCGCTCTCAAGAGCTCGAATGGTCAACTCATATGAAGTGGAAGTCGACACAAAGTCCAAGGATCCTACACATGTACACAACAAAACAAAGAGCGTATGCGCATGATAGATAAACACATTATCGATCATGATGGTTCTCTTCTCTTGCACATAACCATTAGAAGCACAAGTGCATGAATAATATGATGCAACAATGGAGATATTCAAGGCACTAGGTATATGGTGCAAAGAGGTAAGACAAGCATTTTTCACAAGGAATATGTTAAAATCTCCAAACATATGTGAGAGTGCTATGGGGGCAATCTTATGAGCAAGACTATAAGCATTGTTTCTCTCAATACATGGCAAGTCATCTAGCATGATAGATGCAACATATGGAGATATGTGACAGGAAGCAATAACAAACATGTGCAAAGCATGTAGATGGTTGTCATCAATCGCATGAAATGAGCAAGTATGAGTCATTGGTGATGCAACATAAGAAAGTACATCAATCAAGTCGTGCAAACTCGTGGAGCGAAGATGCAACACACTAGAGTAAATGATGGCAATCATGTCATGTGAGCAAATAGTGGATATAGGCAATGCACATGACATATCGCAAGCACGAACACAAAGCAAGATCATAGTATCATCATAGGAATGGGTCATAGATGGAATATGGCAATAACAAGCTATACCTCCACCAAGCTTGCAAATACACATACAAGTATGAGAATCAATCATCATGTGTAATGCAAAGCATGGGTCACAAATGCATGGAAAAGGCATATGAATAAGCATATCATGCAAAGTGAACATGGCAAGATGGGCATATAATATGTAATGGACAACAACCCATAGCCAAGTGAGGGCCATGTAGAAGAAATGCGCTAAGTCTTTGCTTGAAGAGAGCGGTGGTGATGCAGAGCATCCCACGTTCATCCCCATGTACACTCCGACTACTCTCCAAGCCCCAAGAGGACATATGGCGAGACTTCAAACATACGCCATTGGACACAAGGTGAATTCACTCCTCTTCGAACCGTCACTTTCCACATGTGAGACATGGCTACTACCTGATGCATGGACCTTGCCTATACTCAGGTACAACCGAGATGACCATGGAGAATCAAAGGACCAAGGCCAAGCATGGAAGAGGAGAAGGAAGAAGAGTCAGCTGCTACAGGCCCCGGACATCCAGCCCCAGCCCGGACATCCGGCCCGACCCCGGAAATCCGGCGCCCATCACAGAACGCACCCGAAGCTGAACCCCGTCAGCCCGGACATCCGGCTAGGGGCCCGGACATCCGGCTCTTCCCGAGCCGCCGGACATCCGGCCCACAGCCCGGACATCCGGACACCGCCTGTCCAGAGAGCAACCGTAGGGCATCCAGGCCAGCCCGGACATCCGGCCTCCCATCCCGGACATCCGGCCAGTCGTGAAGCCCCGAACATACGGCCCCAGCCCGGACATCCGGCACCTGCCTGTGCGCAGAGAAGGGGCCAAGGGCCCTGTATCCTCCTCTCACTTACCCCTTCGTGGGATAGCACTATATATACTCCCCCACCTCCTCCTAGCTAGGGTTAACATTGTGATAGCTCATCTTGAGATAGAGCATAGCTCATCCATACCGGATCTACTCCACGTGTGGGACCGTGCCTCCTTGGAGAAGATCCATTCGGATTCAAGGCCTCTATCTGGAGAAGACAATCAAGACCTCCTCATGGAGAAGAACGGCTACCCGTGTATCCTTGCTTTGTTGATTTTGGATCATGTGTTACCTTATGTGTTCGATGATCTAGCCCTTGTGAGATCGATTCCTTGGCGGTTGAGTGTTTCTCTCTCGTTTTCCCCCGTGATTCCCCTTGTGTTCTTCTGCGCGTTCTTCGTGTCTCCCCGTAGGATCTACTCCAAACGTGAAAGATCGGCCCCTAGGGTTCCGCCCTACATCATCTTGGTATCATGAGCCACGTTGATCACGTTTTTGGAGCCCCTACCCCTCTTTTTCTAGCTTGATTTTGTTGATTTCGTCCTAAATCCAAAAATCCCCACCAAATATAGCCCCCAAATTTTTTTGTGATTTGTTGGTTTGACGATGTTTTGTTGATTTTGATCCATGGATTTGCTTGGTTTTGAGTGGATCTAGCATCTCCCCAAGTTTCCCCATCTTCCATCCACGAAATCTCTCCAACTTTGCCCCCGAAATCATCAATTTCCGCCTCAAAATCGAGTTCCTCAAATTCATCCTCGGATATGGAGCCCGGACATCCGGCCCGACCCCCGGACATCCGGCCATCCCGGAAATCCGGCCATTAGCCTATACATCCGGCTCCTGGAGCGCATTTTCACGCAAGGTTCTGGACAGCAGGTCCCGGACATCCGGCCAAACCCCTGGATGTCCGCCCGCTGTCATTTCAGCCTCCCGTGTTTCACCGTGTTGACCATAACTAATTCATCCGAAGTCCGATTTTGACGTTCTTTAGCTCGTTGAGTAGCTATTGACATCCCCCATCCCACAAAAATACCACTAATGCCATTTGACTCCATCATTTGTTTTGGAATTTAGGCATCTTTGCCTAGGGCCACCACCATATCATCTGCATAGCCACCACTGGTCACCGCAACCTAACCCATCTTGACCAACTCAAACAAGCTCAACCTAGCCCTTAGCATTAGTGGTTGCTTGAGTAGTGATTCGAGTCTCCTAAGGTGTTTCGGCTACTTAGGGACAATTGCTTCTTCATCAACCACCACCACCACTTCCGCATAGACGTGCCCACCATACATTTCCACCCCAACTTAACCCAATTTTGTTTGAGTTGTGGCTTGTGTCTCCTAAGGTGTTTCGGCTACTTAGGGACGGCAACTTCAACTCCGACACGTGTATAGCCCATCATTTCACTTCCGCATTGCCAAGTGCAAACCACCACCGCATTCCACTACCACCATTTTGACATTTGACGTTTGAGATTTTGAGTTCGCGGTTTTTCCGTTCCTAAGGTGTTTCGGCTACATAGGGACGAGTCTCCATCATCTTGGTTTCTACATCAAGAACACCGCCACTCATCATCGCCTCGAGGTCGTCATCGACTTTGACCACTTCACCATCATATGTCCGTGGAGTACATACGAGAAACCTCGACGGTAACCTCCATATCATCTTGGTATCGTGGTATCCCTCCATTGTATATTCCCCTTGCCATTGCATTGTTAACCCCTAGCCCATTTTGCGTTACTTGCCTATCGAGACTAGCCATTTGAGTATTGCCGGCAACGTTACTTGTGCACATTAGTGATCATACTTCCCATAGCATACATACCATAATATTGTGGTGCATATATTGGTATCATATCTTGTGTCACAAGTTTGTTCCCGCATATACACAATTGCTATCTTGGTTTGTGCATTGTGCAAAAGTGGCCATAGAAAAATAAAATAAAGCTTTTAGGCAAAGAAAGAGAGAGCAAAGAAACTTGTAAGCAAGTGCCATAGCATCATACCACATTGCACATAAGATTGTCATATCCGATCATCTTCGATCATCTTGAGAGAAACACCGGGAACCATACATACATAGCATACTTGGGATAAAAGTTTATCCATTTTGCATCTTATAGGTTGTGCACAAGTGTCATATCCGCCTATTGAGCAATTGTGCTAGCGACTCTCTTGAGTTGTGCAACACGAGCGTTTTCCGTGGATTCCATATTTTGTGCTCATTCCTTGGTTGCACGACCCCATTTATCTATCCGTGTGTGTGTTTCCCTGTGCCATAAATTGTTATTGGTCTACTTGTTTCCCTTGCGAATTTGTGAATCTCTTTCAACATTGTTGATTCTTCCTAACATTTTGCATCAAATTTTTGTGCCACTATCCTCACCGAGCTCCACAATAAGCTTTACTTGTGTAGGTGTGAGAACCGACAAGGATTGGTACCAATAGTGCTATTTCATTGTCCGCGTTTGAGTGAACTTGATTCATTGTCAACATCGGTCAAGGTACATTGGTATAAGTTCTTCTCTTTCTCCCACTCATATTTGCTCGAGTCTTGTGATGGATAGGCAAGGCATTTCATCACCGGTCTACGACAACAAAGATGGCGTGAACAAATACATCGACAAAGCATCCATCTTTGATCTACAACGACAAATACAAGGCGCACAATCAAGATTGCAAGAGCGCATCGAGAACATCTCCATCGACATTCGTCACTCCGAAGCAAGGAAAAGGTACCACATCGAGAAGAAGCTTTCCACACATAAAAAGGAGCAAGATGAAAGTATGGGGGAGATTAGAGCCTTGATCAAGTCTTCTTCCCCTTTGTCATCTTCAAGGCGGCGACATTCAAGCCACAAGTCTTCGGAGCGGAAACAAGATGCAAGTGCAAGTCGTCAAAGTCAACATCTACATGGCGACCACCATCACGTTCGTGATCCACATCGTCATGAAGGGCAAGTCACCTCCAAGCATCATGTGCATGACGACGACGAAAGCCATCGAGCTCAAGCACGACAACGACGTCATCATCATGAAGATGCTCCACAAGCACAAATGCACAAGTCCCAACAAGCCCTACTTCACGCCAAGTCGACGCTTCATGAGCACAAAAGAAGACCGCGAGACAACCACCACCAAGACGGCGCTACGGCTACAACAACCACTTTGGCATCTTTGGCAAGTGCTATCAAGGTATCTTTGCCTTTGGACGTATGGCATCTTCGCCTACTTCCCACGTGTACGCCTACATCGACTTCATCAAGTCCAAGGCGACCACCTACGAGCGAGGGCGACACTTCCATCTCCGAAAGCCCCCCAAGGAAGATGGCCGAGCATGGGTAACTGGCTTCAGTCATGGAGACGAGCTACGAGGTGCCACATCATATCGGCCTCCCACACCAAGACGGTGTCAAGACGGTCAAGCAAGGGCCATCCCCTTTGACTACAGCGACAAGCGCGAACCTCTTCAACAACATGAAGACAGCGCCCACATTGGACTCATACTCCGAGTCAAGCTACGCGATCGTGCATGGAGACATTTGCACCTACATCTCTCCGACACCCACATATGTCGAGATGCCCCAAGTGCCATGTGAGGAGAGCCACTACCACATGAGTGACATGAGTGACTCCACCATACGTGACATTGAGAGCATTTCCTATGAGAGGATGAGTGTGACCACCACTAGCCCCACATATGAGAGCATGCCACACATCCTATGTGAGGTTGAGCGCCATTTGAGTGACTCCACCAACCATATGAGTGAGAGCACCCACACATCCTATGTGAGGTTGAGCGCCATTTGAGTGACTCCACCAACCATATGAGCGAGAGCATCTTTGAGGGAGTGAGTGAGCCACAAAATTAGAGAGTGAGGTAGTTTAGAGGGCACGTGAGGCCACTATGATTTCTAACGACTTAACCTCTACTCCTAGTGTGTTTTATTCTTTGGTGCTAGGTCTCCTACATGATGACATGCCTATCCTCGACGAGTCCATCCCTCCAATGGAGACACCGATGGCCATGGTGGATAATGAGGCACCCCCCACATGGTTCCATAAATATGAGGATGACAACGAGTGAATCTTCGACACCTCACCTACAATACATGAGCGACGCTCCAAAGGTAACATAGGTGATGGTGCTTCTCTTGTCCCACTAGTGGACTCTCTTACCAATGATTGCTTGCATGATGTTTATCCACCTATTGCCATGCTTCATGCTTGTGAGACTTCTTCATGCCTTGACTTACCTATTTATGATTAATATGATGATGAGCATGTTGAGTTGCCTAGTTGTTATGCTATGCTCCATAGGATAGCATGTGAAAATTCTTTTGGTCACATCATGTTTGACAACCCGTTGAACTTGTCATACGCTATGAGCGAGATCTCCCATATTGCATCTTTACAATCTCAACATAGTAACTATGCATGCCCCATTAAAATAAATCCTATTTGCACTTATGGCATAGATGACGAGATGATGGTCATTGGATTTTGTTTTTCATGTGATGATATTGACATGCTTCCTTTACATGATTTACGCAATTCATCTACTATGCCATGCCATGATCACATTGAACCAAATATGCTTTGTTTTGGATGTTGTCAATATTCTCCAGGTGATGTTGCTAATCATGCTCATGAGGAGACCCCCATAGTTTCCTCATACATATTAGGAGATCTTGATGCATTTTATACTTTGCATGATTCCCATAATTGCGTGCACCATATGCATTCCATGAATAACAATGCTCTAGATATTTCTCATGATGCATTACATCCTTTGAGTCTCCATTATGACAAGCATCATAACAAACCTCTCATGATGGATTACATGTTTCTATATCACGCATCTCATTTATTTGAGCATTGGATATTTTGTGCTAACCGACACATGCCCGTGCGCATCATGATGGATGATGTGTACATATACCATGCACACACAATTTTCTCTTTGTCTTTGTTTTGTGTAGGTACTCACGTATACTCGTCAACCTCTCAATCCCAAGAGTTGACGAAACGATCTCTTGAGAGCAACGACGCTTTGGGATCTCGTGGACTATCCTTACCACCATTCCCTTCGCGCAAGGACTACGCGCATCTCTTTTACTTGTCTCTCACATGGCTATGGGCTATATACCATTTGTCCCCTTATGCCCATACTATCGTGTTCACTTTGCATGTTATGCCTCTTTACATGATTTTGCCATGCAATTGTGACCCTTGCTTGCATCTACCCATGATTCACCATTATGCTACTCCTATGTGTATTTGCATGCTTGGTGGAGATCATTGTTGCTTTTACCATGATTTCTTTATGCCCCATGCTATTGATGATTGTTGTGTTGGGATAGTCATGATGACCCATTGCTATTTACATATGGCTTCTCACCAATACATTCATGCTATTTTCCTCATATCTTGCTTTCATGCTTGTGCTATGTCATGTGAATTATTCTTGCACACTATTTGCACGAATGACATGCTTGCCATGATTCCTCCTAGTATGTTGCATCTTCGCACTACTAGATTTCTTGACTTGATCACTATGATTGCTTGCTATGTTGCATCACCCATGTTCCACTATTACTTGCTTTCTTGGGTTGATGACATATTTGCTCATGCCTCTCACTTGATTTGTCATGATCATTGTCTCTTGTCTCCATAGTTGCATCTCTCATATCACCTTGTATTGAATGCCAACTTGCTATGCTTATTGATCTTGGAGACTTGGACACTATACTTGTGATGCATGCTTGTTTGATTGAGCCTCTTATTTTTGGTTGTTATCGAATCATATGCTTACATACCATGCCAAATTACCTTGTCCTTTCTTATGATGAGCATGATGCATACACTTGTTGGGTATCTTACCACACGAATGATAGGTTTTGCATTTCTGCTAACCTCATTTGTTTTTCCGAGTCTTTGTCATGTCCTTTCATTTTGAAGGATTCACAAGGCATTACTGTCATGAGACATATTGGATATGTGAAGGCATACATGATGTGCAACTCCAACATCTTCGGGAACATTCATAAGGTGAACTCCTTCCCTTTGAGCCATCCTCAAGTTTGCATATTGGATGGGTCACTCTTTCATTGTTGTTTCCTTCTAGTTGTCTACATGATACATCTTGCGAACGGAGGAGCGACATTGGAGATTGGCTCTATGGACCTTTACATTGAGGAGCGCTCGCACTTATTGGATGCACCTTCGGTCTTCCACTCTTGCCACAACATCGAGCATTGGTATACCAACACCTCCATATTTGTTGATTGTGCTCCCACATGTCATGCTTGTTGGACATATCATACTCACCGCAAGTTTGCACCCTATGCATGGATTGACTCACATTATGATTGCATTGTTGCATCTTGTATTACCATGTCATCCATGATATATGAGCTTGTTCACTTCCTTAGCAAATTTGTTGTGATCTTCCTTGATGGCATATTCTTAAATAATGATCACATTGCTTACCATCAATTGCATGATAACATAGTCATATTGAGCATCCATTGCCATATTCATGCTATTGATGAGCCATCCCTCTATGACATCATTTTGCACAATGGTAGAATTTATCGCTTTGTGCACCATGCTAATTATCCCATGAATGCTTTACATCTCATTCTACATCTTTTGGATAAGCATCTTGTGTCTTGCCATGCACTATCTTGCCGCACGAACTCATTCTTACATGATGGACACTTTGTGTGCGCTAACCATTGTATTTCCGAGTGTTGTTTGTGTTTGCTCATTTTGCATGTACCACATACCGGAGACACATTGGAGTACTTGGATTGTGCCATGCCTTCAACTTCGTCCAACTACAAGTCTGTTCACAACAACCGTTTCCATGGTGATGAGGATCACGATCTGAGGTCGGATCTTTCCCAAGGGGGGCAGATGATGCGGAGCATCCCACGTTCATCCCCATGTACACTCCGACTACTCTCCAAGCCCCAAGAGGACATATGACGAGACCTCAAACATACGCCATTGGACACAAGGTGAATTCACTCCTCTTCGAACCGTCACTTTCCACATGTGAGACATGGCTACTACCTCATGCATGGACCTTGCCTATACTCAGGTACAACCGAGATGACCATGGAGAATCAAAGGACCAAGGCCAAGCATGGTAGAGGATAAGTAAGAAGAGCCATCTGCTACAGGCCCCGGACATCCGGCCCCAGCCCGGACATCCGGACCAGCCCGGACATCCGGCCCGACCCCAGGAATCCGGCGCACATCACAGAACGCACCCGAAGATGAACCCCGTCAGCCCGGACATCCGGCCAGAGGCCCGGACATCCGGCTCTTACCGAGCCGCCGGACATCCGGCCCACAGCCCGGACATCCCGACCCCGCCTGTCCAGAGAGCAACCGTAGGGCACCCAGGCCAGCCCGGACATCCGGCCTCCCATCCTAGACATCCGGCCTGTCGCGAACCCCCGGACATCCGGCCCCAGCCCGGACATCCGACACCTGCCTGTGCGCGGAGAACGGGCCAAGGGCCCATGTATCCCCCTCTCACTTACCCCTTCGTGGGATATCACTATATATACTCCCCCACCTCCTCCTAGCTAGGGTTAGCGCTGTGATAGCTCATCTTGAGATAGAGCATAGCTCATCCGTACCGGATCTACTCCACGTGAGGGACCGTGCCTCCTCGGAGAAGATCCATTCGGATTCAAGGCCTCCATCCGGAGAAGACAATAAAGACCTCCTCACGGAGAAGAACGGCTACCCTTGTATCCTTCCTTTGTTGATTTTGGATCATGTGTTACCTTATGTGTTCGATGATCTAGCCCTTGTGTTTCTCTCTCGTTTTCCCCCGTGATTCCCCTTGTGTTCTTCCGCGCGTTCTTTGTGTCTCCCCGTAGGATCCACTCCAAACGTGAAAGACCGGCCCCTATGGTTCCACCCTACATCGGGTGGGAAAGACAATCCATGTGATCCCAAATCATCGTTGCTCTCTAGAGCTCGTTTTGTCAACTCGTGGGATTGCGAGGTTGACAAGTATTCATGGGTACCTACACAAAAGAGACAGAAATGAAAGAAATTGTGTGTGTGGTAAATGTACACATCATCCATCATGATGTGTATGTGCATTTGTGAGTTAGCACAAGATAAGTAATGCTCAAAGAAATTTGAGGCATGGTATATGAACATGTCATCCATTGTGAAAGAATAGTTGTTATGTATGACACTATGGGGACGCAAATTGAGCAAACAAGTATATGGCACATCAAAAGCATGTTTATTCATGGGGAGCATATGGTGCACACAATCATGGAAATCATGCAAATCATAGGATGGATCAAAATCTCCTAATGGGTATGAGGAAACTTTGGGGGTCTCCTCATGAGCAATATCGGAAGCATAATATGGAGAAAATGGACAACATGGAAAACAATGCATGTTCGAAGCTCGATGGTCATGGCATGGCATATTAGATAATTGATGCAAAGGGAGCATATCAATATCATCACAAGAAAAACAAATGCCAATCACCATGGGCTTGTCATCTATGCCATATGTGCAAAATGGGTTTATTTTAATGGCATATGCATAGTCACTACAATGAGATTGCAAATATGACATACGGGAGATCTCATGCATAGCATATGACAAGTCAAGCGGATTATCAAACATGATGTGACCAAGAGAATTATCACAAGAAATCCTATGTAACATGGCATCACAACTACTAGACTCCTCATGGAAATCATCAAACTCATCATAAATCCGCAAATCATCGCATGGGGAAATCATACTAGAATGAAGCATGGTAATAGGTGGATCAACATCATGCAAGCAATCAATGTCAAGAACGTCCACTAGTGGGACAAGAGCATCACCTTCACCTATGTTACCTTTATCATTCCAGTCAAGTGGTGTAGGTGAGGTGGGAAAGACCAAATCGAGGTCATCTTCATCGTGATGGAACCATGTGGGGTGCATCATATTCTACCATGGCTATCGTCATGTCCAAAGGGAGTACGAAGTCGTCGAGGATCAGCGCGTCATCATATATGGGACCTGGCACCAAAGGAGAAGACACAATAGAGGTAGAGGGTAAGTTGTTAGAAACCGAAATGGCCGCATATGCCTCATCAACTATCTCACTCTCTCTTTTTGGTGTTGGCTCACTCACTCCCTCAAGGTAGGTGCACTCAATGTCGCATATGGTGGAGTCACTCAAATCACTCAAGTGGTGGTGGTGGTGGCTCTCCTCACATGGGAATTGGGGCAGCTCATCATATATGGGGCTAGTGGTGAATTCACTCTCACTCTCAATATGGTGGCAAAAATCACTCAAGTCATCATACGTTGTCGTGGTCGAAGGGAGAAGCCCATGCTCAACCATCTCGTAGTCTTCGTCGTGGACGAAGGCCGAAAATGGCACATCATCACTCTCATCATGGATGAAGGCCGAAGATGGCACATCATCACTCTTGCCGTCTTGTAGCATGGTCGTTGCGAAGTGAGCTCGGGGTCGAGTAGACATGGCCTTCTTGAGTTCTTGTTCCGCCTTGAGAGCACCAAAGTAGTTGTCGTCGAGGGACTTGTAGTTCTCGAGGAAGATAGTCTTGGAGATGTCGTTGTTCAATCCCATCATGAAGTAGAACTTCATCCAAATGGGGTCGTCCAAGCCGGCACATTGCAAGGCTTCCTTCATGTTCTTGAAGTACTTGTCGAGGGACTTGGATCCTTGTATGGTGTTCTCCAATTGGCGTTGAAGATGTTCCGTGTAGGTTGGAGGCACAAACTCTCGTCGCATCACTTTCCTCGTCTTGGACCAACTCATCTCGTAGCTCTTCGAAGGTGTGTGAAGCCACCATGTCGAGGCATAGTCGTGGAAGTTTCTTGTGGTGCACTTCACTTGATCTTCGGAAGGGACTTGATGTAGCTTGAGGTAGTCGTCCATCAAACACTCCCACTGGAGGTACTCCTCGCGTTCTTGAGTCCCATAGAAAGGAATTGCATGGTCGATGTCGTGGTCGTAGTAGCTCGAGGGAGTAGTGGACTTGAGCTCGTGGAGTAGGCGAAGATGCCGTACGTCCGAAGGCGAAGATGCCTTGAAGTCACTTGGCAAAGATACCAAAGGTGTTGAATAAGCCGTAGTATTGTAGTTGATGTCGCGGTTCTGTAGAGCCCATGTGCACGGGGGTGCAGGAGGCCGTGTGCACGGGGGTCAAGGGCCCGTGTGCACGGGGTTGGCAGAGAAGCCAACTCTCGTCTAGGAGGTCGCTCTTCATGGTCCTGTCGATGTCGATGCTTGTGTGTACTTGCCGGAGATGGTAGCTCGGGAGTCTTTGCACTTGAGCGTCTTCTCGAAGATGAGGAAGACCGCTTGCGGTTCTTGATGAGGGCCTTGAGATCCTCCATGCGCTTGTCCATCTTGGCGTTGATGAAGTTCTTCATAGCATCGAACTCGTCGTCGTTGTTGTAGACTGGAGATGATGTGCTTTGCCTATCCATCACAAGACTCGAGCAAAGGTGAGTAGGAAATGAGATAAACAATACCAAGCTACCTTTTCCCAAAGTTGAGGATGTATCTTGTATCACTCAATGTGAAATGAAAGAATAGTGGAATTGGTACCAGACTTGTTCACTCACACCTACAAGTAAAAGCTCATCGAGTGGCTAGGTTAGGACAAGTGGCACAAATTTCATGCAAATTGAAGTCCAAGATATTGTAAATGTTGAAATAAATCCAAAGGACTCAAAATGCAAAGCAAGTGATCACAAATATAGAGGAGGGCAATAAAGAAACATGCACGGTGGGACAATGGGGCTTGTGCAACTATAGGGATGAGCAATACAAAATTGCCTAATGAAGACGAAGCTCCTGTTGCACAAACACTAGGAGAGCACTAGCTTGATTGCACACTTGGGCATGATTCACTACTTGGCACCAACCATTATGTATGCAAGCTAAATGTTTCCTATTCCATGTATCCTCATGCACAAGTATCTCTTTTCATGCTCAACTCTTTGCTTATAAGCTTATGATCATTCTCTTTCTTGCTTAAAAGCTTTTTTTGAACTTTCCTCTTCCTTTCCACTATGCTTGATGAGCCTCAACCACAAATATGGGACAAGTATCACAAGATATGCACAGGAGTAAACAATGGCACAATATGATATATCCAATGATGCAACAATATGAGATCGTATCACTATGGTGCACAAGTTTTTGCGAAGCCCGGCAATACTCGGATAGCTAGTCTCAATGGGTATGAAGGTATTCGCAAAGATGGTGGGGCTATCAAGATGTAATGGCAAGGAAGGAGAAGTTTATGACAGAATGGATACCTTCCTCACACTTAACCTTTCACGAAGTCGGGGGTAACCGGCCTTGCTTCCGGTTGAAGATGGTCTTAAAGGATGGATGGTCGTCGTCAATGTGGAAGCTCGTGGTGGATGTAGTCGATGGAATGATACAAGTCTCCGGTGTTGGATGAAGATGCAACCGTCCCTAAGTAGCCGAAACACCTTAGGCAACTCAAATCACAACTCAAACAACCACAAATACCAAAGTAACCAAAATGGGTTAGTTTGCGGAAGTTTTATGTGGTGGTGTGAAAGTTATGACGGAGGGCCAATGCAAAAGATGAAAAATGGACAAAATTTGATGGAGTCAAATGGTGGTAAAACCAAGATAAGCAGCTCGGGCACGTCGCTAGCTTTTCAACGAGCCAAAGAACACCCAAATCGGAGTTCGGATGCGAAAGTTACGGCCAAAACGGTGAAGTCCGGACGGCTGCTGTAGGGGGGCCGTGCGCACGAGGTCCAGGGCCCGTGGACATGGGCTCCCGTGCGCACGGTACACATACCGAGGACACGGGGTCACCAGGGACTTCGCGGGGGCCCGTGGGCATGGGGTGGGGAACCCGTGGGCACGGGGTAGGCGGAAAATTACGCGATTTTCTTGTCAAATTCGATGGGGGAACGAAAAATTGGGGTATGGGGACGCAAGAGGGGGTAGGTCTACTTGCTATACATTAGATCCATGGATCAAAATCAACAAAAACTCAAAAAAACTTCAAATCAAAAAAATAATTGGTATGGCTCTTTTTGTGGGGATTTTCGAAATTGGGCAAGAACAAGCAAAATTAGGCTAGTAAACTAAGAAGGGGGCTGCAATTTCATGAGAAACCATGGCTCATGATACCAAGATGTTGTAGGGTGGAACCCTATGAGGAGATCTTTCAAGAATTGGAGGGGGAATCCCCAAGAACAAGATGAACACAAGAGGGAAAACAAGAGGAACACTCAAGAACAAGTCAAATCACACATCCACTAGACAATCAAACACACAAGATGATGTATGGTAGAACCCTAGGAGGGACCTTTTCACACTTGGAGGGGGAAAAAGGAGGGAAACCACAAGAACAACAAGAACACAAAGATGAACACAAGAGGCAATCACTCCAACAATCCCCGATTACACATCCACTAGGGTAACAACACAAGATCCACAAGTCACAAACACAATCAAAGGAAAGATACAATGGCAAAGTTCATCCCAAAATCCAAAGGAGATGGGGCCTTGAAGATAGTCTTCTCCTTATGGAGGTCTTGAAATCCTCAAGGATTCTTCCCTAGGGGGTCTTGATCCTCCAAGGAAGAAGGTGAGGGAGCAAAGCTCACAAATATCTCATCTAATACTTTGCTAACCCTAAACATGGTCCTAGGTACGGAATATATAGCCTTGGGGTCGAAGGAGAAGAAGGGGAGCCGAAGATGCAATCTCAGCCGGCCATCCTGGGAGGCCCATGCGCATGGGGTAAGTTGGGCCCGTGCGCACGGGGGTCCCGTGGGCACGGTACAAGCCCGTGCGCACGGGGTGCTCCAGCGTCAGTATCCTGTGTAGCCCGTGGGCACGGGGTCTCGGGGGCCCGTGCGCACGGGGTCGCCTGGAGCTTCCTGTGCAGCTGCTGTTCTCCTTGTTCTTGGTCCATGTGGCCTTGGGGTGGTTATCCTTCTCCTTGGTGATGCTCCTGAGCTTCCGTGTGATGTTCCTCTTCATACCTAAGGAGGCATAGCATATTTTGGTGAGGTAGTACACATGTTCCATTTGTGTCCATATACAAGTCTAGTAGGAAGGAGTTCGCCTCGGTTTCCAAAGCACGTGCTCTAGCTCTTGTCATGGGTCCTCTTGGGGTTGGATGTGTCGATATAGAGTCCATGGGGATGATGGGAGGATGCTCTGCATCATCTCCCCTCCCTTGGGAAAGATCCGGCCTCGGATCAAAATCTTCATCACCATGGAAAGGCGAGAGGTCTTTGACGTTGAAGATGTCTCTCACGTTGTACTTGTCTCGTGGGAGTTCAATCTTGTAGGCGTTGTCGTTGTAGCGTGCTAGCAGCTTGAATGGTCCATCGGCTCGAGGGACAAGTTTGGACTTGCGTTCGTTTGGGAAAACGGTCCTTGCGTAGGTGTAGCCACACGAGATCACCTATGTTGAAGATCATGTGTTGCTTGTTGCGTTGAGCTTGGTCGCTAGGCGATGTACTTGGCGCTCGATGTTGTTCCTTGTATCTTCATGCATCTTCTTGATGTAGCTTGCTCGTGCACTCGCATCCATGTTGGTGCACTCTTGTAGAGGAAGAGGTAGAATGTCCAAAGGGGACAACGGGTTGAAGCCGTAGACGACCTCAAAGGGGGACTTGCCGGTAGTCGAACGTCTTGCACGGTTGTACGCGTACTCGGTGATGGGTAGACACGCCTCCCACTACTTGATGTTCTTCTTGATCAACACGCGAAGTAGAGTGGATAGTGTCCGGTTCGTCACCTCCGTTTGGCCGTCGGTTTGAGGATGGTATGCGGATGAGAACAAGAGCTTGATTCCGAGCTTGGTGCATAGCGTCTTCCAAAAGTAACTCAAGAACTTGACGTCGCGGTCGTAGACGATTGTCTTTGGTACTCCATGGAGGCGCAATATTTCCCTACAAAATAGATTCGCAACATGTGAAGCATCGTCTATCTTGTTGCAAGGAATGAAATGTGCCATCTTAGAAAATCGGTCCACAACAACAAATACGGAATCCTTTCCATTTTGAGTTCTAGGCAAACCAAGTACAAAATCCATACTAATGTCTTCCCAAGGTTGATAAGGAATAGGAAGAGGCATGTAAAAACCACGAGATTGAGCTTTAGACTTAGCTTTGCGACATGTTGAACATCGGGTGTTGAAGCGTGAGACGTTGCCGAACATCTTGGATGACAAACTCATGAGGTCTAAGATAATGTTCCCAAACATGTAGCACACGCACTAAAGCATACAATTCTTTGTCATAGATGGGATAGTTAAGTTGAGCACAGGAGAGTTTATCACTAAAATATGCAATTACTCGTTTTTCTTGCATCAAAACTCTGCCAATTCCGGTACCACTCGCATCACAATGAACCTCAAAAGTTTTGTCAAAATTGGGCAAAGCAAGAATCGGAGCATGAGTAAGAAAAGATTTGAGCTCATCAAAAGCGGTGGATTGCAAAGATCCCCAAACAAAAGGAGCATTTTTCTTACTCAAAGCGTGCAAAGGAGCGGCGATAGTGCTAAAATCTTTCACAAAGCAACGATAAAAAACTGCTAGACCAAGAAAACTACGCACTTGTTGCAAATTGGTGGGTTGGGGCCAAGTTTTAATTGCTTCAATTTTAGTTTCATCAACATGGACACCCTTGGAAGATACAACGAAACCCAAGAAAACCACTTTGTCAACACCAAATGTGCACTTTTTCATGTTGGCATAAAGACTTTCATTGCGAAGTGTTTGCAAAACAACCCTAACATGATCAAGATGCTCTTTCATGGTTTTGCTAAACACAAGAATATCATCGAAGTAAACCACAACAAAGACTCCAATATAAGGTCGAATTACATGATGCATGAGGCACACAAAAGTACCGGGAGCCTCTGATAAACCCATAGGCATAATTAACCACTTATATAAGCCAAATTTTGTTTTGAAAGCGGTTTTCCATTCATCACCCTCTTGTATGCGGATTTGATAATAGCCACTTTTAAGATCAATTTTTGAGAAAAAGTTGGCTCCACTAAGTTCATCAAGAATATCATCTAAGCGAGGAATGGGATGCCTATAGCGAACGGTGATAGCATTTATAGGTATACAATCGGAACACAAGCGGAAAGTTCCATCGGGCTTAGGCACAAGTATAACTGGAACGACACAAGGGCTTAAGCTTTCACGTACATGACCGTTGTCGATTAGTTGTTGTACTTGTCGTCGAATCTCCTTGGTTTCTTCGGGATTGACACGGTATGGAGCTTTGTTTGGAAGTGGCACTCCGGGGATGAGGTCGATTCGATGCTCAATGCCTCGTAGAGAAGGTAGACCCAATGGTAGCTCATCGGGGAAAACATCTTGAAATTCCTGCAAAAGAGATTGAAACACCAAAGGTAGCTCGTGAGCGGTGTTAGTTTTTGGTTCTCCATCCTTGCACACAAGGACAAAGTGTATCACACTCGATGGGTTCTCACACACTTCTCTCATCTCACTTTTTGTGGCAAAGAGTATGAGGTTTTTCTCTCTAGGTGAAGAGGCGCTCAAGTTTGGCTTGTTTCTCTCACTCATGTGTGGGTGGCTCACTTTCTCACTCTTCTCTCCATGGTGGGTGCCTTGCTTGTCGGCTATCACTTGACTCGGAGACATAGGTCGCAGCACATACTCCTTCGCTTTCATCTTGAAGCTATAGTGATTGGTACGCCCATTGTGGATAACACCACAGTCGACTTTCCATGGTCGACCAAGAAGGAGGTGGCCAACGGTCATTGGGACCACATCACACTCCAAAGTGTCCTCATATGCACCAATTTTGAAGGAGACTTGGACCGTATGCTCAACTCATATAGTGCCTGAGTCGCTTAGCCATTGAACCTTGTACGGGTGCGGGTGCTTCCTCTTGACCAATTGGAGCTTGGAGCATAGTTATTCACTTGCCAAGTTGTGGCAACTACCTCCATCGATGATCACCTTGACTAACCTTCCATTGATGCCGGCCTTGGTGTGGAAGATATGGCATCGTTGGTCTTCTTCTTGTTGATGTTGAAGTGTCAAGACCTTGGAGACAACAAGGGCGGGGCTCGAATCCTCATCACAAAAGACTCTATCATCTTCATCCTCATTCACGCGCCGGTGCATGGCCACTTGCTCAATAGCTTCCATTTCATCTTCACTCATTGAGTCGTAGGTGCCATCGTCGTTGAGGATCATGGTTCGCTTGTTTGTTCATTCATAGGACTTGTGGCCTCGGCCGCCGCAAGTGAAACACTTGAAGGATCTTGTCTTGACGGTCTCATCGGTCGTAGTAGATGAATAAGCACGCGGCTTGAAGTTGCTTGTAGTAGGAGGAAGATGACTTGAACTTGATGAAGGTTTCTTGTAGCTTGGCTTGTCGTCGTTGCTTGGAGAAGACTTGGTTGATGTAGATGTTGCAGGAGTTGTTGAAGCTTGATTGTTGGAGAAGCCGTATGTCTTGGATGAGTACTTGGCATACTTGAAGTCATCTTGCACTTGACGTTCCGCCTTGGTCGGTTGATGCACGAGCTCGATGAGGTTGGAGTAGGGTTGGAAGTTGGCGATCTTCTTGATGGGATGAATGAGTCCGTTCAAGAATCTTGCCATTGTTTGCTCATCATCTTCGTTGACATTGGCTCGAATCATGGCTATCTCCATTTCCTTGTATTATTCTTCAACACTCTTTGTACTTGCTTGAGTAGTTGTAGCTTCTTGAAGAGATCGCGGTTGTAGTAGGTGGGCACAAATCGTGCTTGCATGACATCCTTCATTTGAGCCCAAGTGGTGATTGGAGGTCACCTCTTGCTTCTCGGCGCTCAAGGACGTGTTCCCACCATATGAGCACATAGTCTTGGAACTCAAGTGATGCCATTGCAATCTTCTTCTCTTCCTCATAGTTGTGCAAACGGAAGATTTTGTCGACCTTCAATGCCCATGAGAGATATTCTTCCGGATCATTGCTTCCATTGAACTTGGGCATTGTGAATTTGAGTTTTCCAGCGTTGCTCTTCATCTTGATAGCGGTTGCGATATCGCTCTTGCCTTGGAAAGTTTTCGAATGCTCGTTCCTCATGATGTCGCTCTTGGCATGGAGGAGGGTTGTGAAGCACTTGTTCCACTTGCTGTCACTCTTGTTGAACTTGAGGTTGAGGTGGAGCTTGACGAGCTTGTGGAGGGGCTTGAGGAGCTTGACGGTGCACACGTGGTTGGTAGTTCCTCTCTTGAATTTCTTCTCGAAGGGCTTCCTCTTGATTGCACCATTCGCGATTGCGGTTGGCGATGGCTCGACTTTATTCTTGAAGTGCATGTTCCTCCTCAAGAGCTTGTGCTTCTCGTTGTTGTTGTTGAAGACGTTTAGCCTTGGCGTCTTGTTCCTCTTGGTGTTGACGTGCTCGTTCTTCTTCTTCTTGATGACGAAGATGTTGTCGTTCTTGAGCTTGAGCAAAAGCGACTTGGTTTGCTTGAGGACGAGGAACTTGCTCATCAACTTGCTCTTGTGAATGCTTGACGTGGAGCGGGTTGCGAGATGCATGACGGTCTTGACACGCGGCTCGTCGAAGGATGGTCGATGACGGTGTACTTGAGCCGGAGAAGGTGTCGTCGGAGTGTCGACTTGAGTGGATCCATCTTGAGTAGGAAGAAGTTGAAGGAGGCCGGTTGACCAACGAAGCTCGGATCTCGTCCATTCTTGCATCGTTCTCTTGCTTGTGCGCGTCGAGCTTGTTGTCGAAGTAGTCTCGTGTATGTTGCTCAGAGAGTCGCAAGTCGGTGGCGAGGTTGTCGATGCGTTTGTTCATTGCTTGTTTCTCTTGATGTAGCACGCGTTGTGCACCAAAGAGGTGGCTCTTGGTGACGAATGATTACATGTCGTCGTCTTGCTCGATGAAGAGTGGGTTGGTAGAGGAACTTGGCCTATCCATCATAAGAAAGTGGTGGTGAGTAGGAAAATGAGAGAACAAGACCAAAGTTACCTTTTCCGAAGATTGTGGATGTAACAAGTACGATCCCACGTGATGTTATAATAGGGGAATTGGTACCGTGAATTGTTTTTCACACCTACAAGTAAATGGTCTATGGAGTAGCTTGGTTAGGAAAGGCACAAATAATTCAAGCAAATGTTAGTCAAGATGTTGATAAACTTGAGGAGATTCAGAAATGGCAAATAAGACAAATAGATCAACCTCCACAAATAACGCGATGGAACACACACACGAAAGATAAATGGGATCCGCACAACCAAGGGGTGAGGTCGAAGATGTCAAATCACGGGAAAAGCTCTTGTCGTACGGATACTAGAGAGACGCTAGCTCGACTGCACTAATGGGCTAGATACGCTAGTGCACCAACCAATAGAGAATCCACTCGTCTCACTATCCCAAGTATGCTTATGTATGTGATGACCAAGATGATTCACGTATGCTAAGGCTCGATGCTATTGCTTATAAGCTCTTTGCTTCTCTTCTCTTTTTCTTAAAAGTTTTTTTCTTTTTTTTTCAACTATGCCACAATGCTTGATATACGAGCCACACAACGAGGTAACAAGTAGTAAATGCACGGGATGGACGGAACACTAAATGGTGCACTAAGGCGTGGCCTGGCAATACTCAACAAGCTAGTCTCGATGGGTAAGCTACGCAAAAGGGCTCGAAGCTATCAAGTTAATGGCAAGGGAGTACAAGGTGTCGTCGAGGTTACCGTCCTTGCTTACGGTTGAAGATGATCTTCTCGAAGCCAATGTGTTGTCCGAGTTGATGATTGGTGGCGATGATGACCAACTAGCGCCTAAGTAGCCGAAGCACCTTAGGACACAAGAGAAATCGCAACCGAACACTCAAACAAACACGTGGACTGGTGCGGAAGAACACGAGAGGTGGTGGTGGAACAAAATGAGAAAAACAGAAAAAGGGCTGAAACTTCCTGGATAGCCCGTGCGCACGGGGTAAGTGAGGCCCGTGTGCACGGGGTCCCGATGGCCCGTGTGCATGGGGTCTCCCATGAGCAGATGAACTGATCTGATTTCGTGGTGATTCCCAAGTTTTTGGCCAAAATCAAACGATGGAAGGGTGGGGATGATGGTGGAGGGGTAGATCCACTTGCCAAACACCAAATTCGTGGAGCAACGCAACCAAATCTCACAAGATCAACAAATTGCAAGAAAAAAATTTGGGGCTATTTTTGGTGGGGATTTTCGGATTAGGACGAAAAACAACAAAATCAAGCTAGAAAGTGGAAGGCAGGGACTCCAAGATGTGAATCAACGTGGCTCATGATACCAAGATGATGTAGGGTAGAACCCTAGGAGGGACCTTTTCACACGTGGAGGGGGAAAAGGAGGGAAACCACAAGAACAACAAGAACACAAAGATGAACACAAGAGGCAATCACTCCAACAATCCCCGATTACACATCCACTAGGGTAACAACACAAGATCCACAAGTCACAAACACAATCAAAGGAAAGATACAATGGCAAAGTTCATCCCAAAATCCAAAGGAGATGGGGTCTTGAAGATAGTCTTCTCCTTATGGAGGTCTTAAAATCCTCAAGGATTCTTCCCTAGGGGGTCTTGATCCCCCAAGGAAGAAGGTGAGGGAGCAAAGCTCACAAATATCTCATCTAATACTTTGCTAACCCTAAACATGGTCCTAGGTACGGAATATATAGCCTTGGGTTCGAAGGAGAAGAAGGGGAGCCGAAGATGCAATCTCAGCCGGCCATCCTGGGAGGCCCGTGCGCACGGGGGTCCCTTGGGCACGGTACATGCCTGTGCGCATGGGGTGCTCCAGCGTCAGTTTCCTGTGTAACCCCTGGCACGGGGTCTCGGGGGCCCGTGCGCACGGGGTCGCCTGGAGCCTCCTATGTAGCTGCTGTTCTCCTTGTTCTTGGTCCACGTGGCCTTGGGGTGGTTCTCCTTCTCCTTGGTGATGCTCCTGAGCTTCCGGGTGATGCTCCTCTTCATACCTAAGGAGGCATAGCATATTTTGGTGAGGTAGTAGACATGTTCCATTTATGTCCATATGCGAGTCTAGTAGGAAGGAATTCACCTCAGTTTCCAAAGCACGTGCTCTAGCTCTTGTCATGGGTCCTCTTGGGGTTGGATGTGTCGATATAGAGTCCATGGGGATGATGGAAGGATGCTCCGCATCACAAGATCCACAAGGTACATGAACAATCAAAGGGAAATAAGATACCTGGTAGAGTTCATCCCAAATCCTCTGAAGGAGATGAGGGCTTGAATCCTAGAAGGATCTTCCCACAAAGGGGGGCTTGAATCCCTCGGGATATTCTCACATGGAGGTCTTGAACTCCGTGGGCATGGTCTCTCTCTCTCTCAAGAGGAGGAGGTAGGAGCAAAGATCACCTAAGAATGAGCTATCACTTTGCTAAGTCTAAATGGAGGAGGAAGGGGAGTATATATAGGTCCAACGGATGAAGGGGTAAGTTGGGATGAGATGGGGCTACAAGGGCCAAACCCAACAGCCACACACAGGTGGCCCCGTGTGCATGGGGTAAGTGGAGCCCGTGCGCATGGGGTATCCAGGGACCCGACGCATGAGCGGGGTTTGGGAGGCCCATGGACACGGGGGTCCCGTGGGCACGGTACATGCCTGTGCGCACGGGGTCTTCAGGACCGCCAGCCTGGGAGGCCCGTGGGCACAGGGTCGGAGGGGCCCGTGCACATGGGGTCATTTTGGAGCTACTGCCTTCTTCTTGGTGCTTCCTTCTCCGCTTCCAGGCTTTCGTCTTGGATGGTGTAGTTGTTCTCTTGCGCTTGGGCTCCTCCATGATGAATGTGTAGCTCCGCTCACACCTAAGTATGCACACGAGAGATGGGTCGAGTAGTATACCATCCTCGAAGGGTACAAGTGGACACGTGTAAAGGAGATGATTCACCTTTGTATGCATGAAGTAGATGTGGCACGTGTCACTTACCAAATGGACTCTTGACATGGTGATGTCCATAGGATGCTCCGCATCACCCTATGTGGACGATCTTTCACGTTTGGGGTGGATCCTACGGGGGAACACGATGAACGCGTGGAAAACACAAAGGGGAAACACGGTGGAAAAACGAGAGAATCACTAAACCGCGGGGGTAATCGATCACACAAGGGCTAGATCATCGAAAGCATAAGGTAACACATGATCCAAAAATCAACAAGGGGAGGATACAAAGGTAGCCGTTCTTCCCCGTGAGGAGGTCTTGATTGTCTTCCCTTGAAGGGGTCTTGAATCCGCTTGGCAGATCTTCTCCGAAGAGGTCGTGAGCTCCAAGGAGAAGTAACCAAGTGGATGAGCAAGGCTCTCACACAAAATATGAGCTAAACCATTGCTAAACCTAGCTAGGAGGTAGGAGAGACCTATTTATAGTCGTAGTGCAAATGGGAGTCAAAGTGAAGGGTACAAGGGCTCCTGCCCATAGCTGCGGTCACTCAGGTGTCGAACGTTCGGAAGACGTCGGACGTCCGGGGCTTTGGGACAGTCTGTACGTCCGTAGTTGTCGGACTTCCATAATTTCGGCCCGGGTGCTGGTCGCCCGGTCGTCTGGTGGCTTCGGTCTTCTGTTAATTTCCTCTCGGGTGCCCAGTCGCCGGACGTTCGGAGGGCGTTGGTCGTCCGTGGCCCTGGTAGTCGTCGGACGTCCGGACAGGGCCGGTCGTCTGTGGCCTGTAGCTCTGTCCTGCCTTCATTCCCTCGCTATAGCATCTCCCAGGGCTCGGACGTCCGGGACCGGCCAGTCGTCCGGTGCGTGTAGCTTCACAAATGGTTCTTCTTCTTGATGTCCATGCTTGGAGTCCTTGCCACCTTGGCCATTGGGTGTAGCTGTCCCGTGGCTCTCCTCCAAGTACCTGATCACACACAGAGTGTCCATATGAGGTAGTAGCCAAGTCTCATGAGTAGAGAGAGGAAGTTCGGAGAGGAGCGAGTTCACCTTATCTTCGATAGCCTTTGCTCTAGCTCTTATCATGGGTGCAGTGGTGTTGAGGGAGATGTAGGTACGTCCATGGGGATGAGTGAGGGATGCTCCGCATCACTTAACCTCTACTCCTAGTGTGTTTTCTTCTTTGGTGCTAGGTCTCCTACATGACGACATGCCTATCCTCGACGAGTCCATCCCTCCAATGGGAAAACCGATGGCCATAGTGGATGATGATGCACCCCCCACATGGTTCCATCAAGATGAAGATGACAACGAGACGATCTTCAACACCTCACCTACAACACATGAGAGACACTCCAAAGGTAACATAGGTGATGGTGCTTCTCTTGTCCCACTAGTGTACTCTCTTGACATCAATTGCTCCCATGATGTTGACCCACCTATTCCCATGCTTCATGCTAGTGAGACTTCTTCATGTCTTGACTTACCTATTTATGATGAATATGATGATGAGCATGTTGAGTTGCCTAGTTGTGATGCTATAATCCATAGGATATCATGTGCAAATTCTTTTGGTCACATCATGTTTGACAATCCTTTGAACTTGTCATATGCTATGAGTGAGATCTCGCATATTGCATCATTTCAATCTCAACATAGTAACTATGCATGCCATGCTTCATTGGCTTTTGGTTTTCATGTGATGATATTGCCATGCTTCCTTTACACTTATGGCATAGATGACGAGATGATGGTCATTGGCTTTTGTTTTTCATGTGATGATATTGCCATGCTTCCTTTACATGATTTGCGCAATTCATCTACTATGCCATGCCATGATCAAATTGTTTCGAATATGCATTGTTTTGGATGTTGTCAATATTCTCCACGTGATGTTTCTACTCTTGCTCATGAGGAGACCCCCATAGTTTCCTCATACATATTAGGAGATCTTCATGCATTTCATACTTTGCATGATTCCCATGATAGTGTACATCTTATGGATTCCATGAATAACAATGCTCTAGATATTTCTCATGATGCATTACACAATTTGAGTCTCCATTATGCTATACATAATAACAAACCTCTCATGATGGATGACATGTTTCTATATCACACATCTCATTTATTTGAGCATTGGCTATTTAGTACTAACCAACACAAGCACGTACGCATCATGATGGATGATGTGTACATATACCACACACACACAATTTTTCCTTTGTTTTTGCTTTTTGTAGGTACTTATGAACACTCGTCAACGTCACAATCCCATGAGTTGACGAAACGAGCTCTTGAGAGCAACGACGCTTTGGGATCATGTGAATTGTCCTTACAACCATTCCCTTCGCGCAATAACTACGCGCATCTCTTTTACTTGTCTCTCACACGGCTATGGGCTATTTACCACTTATCATCTTATGGCCATACTATTGTGTTCACTTTGCACGTTAGGCTTGCTCCTATGCCTTTGCCATGCAATTGCGACCCTTGCTTGCATATACCCATGATTCACCATTATGCTACTTCCATGTGTATTTGCATGCTGGGTGGAGATCCTTCTTGCTATTGCCATGTTTATCATGTGCCCCATGCTATTGATGCTTGTTGTGTTGGGAGAGTCATGATGCCCCATTGCTATTTACATATGGCCTATCACCAATACATTCATGCCATTCTACTCATACATTGCCTTCATGCTTGTGATATGTCATGTGCATTATTCATGCCCACTATTTGCAAACAATACATGCTTGCCATTATTCCCTCTAGTATGTTGCATCTTCGCACTACTAGCTTGCTTGACTTGATCGCTATGATTGCTTGCTATGTTGC
Source organism: Triticum aestivum (assembly GCF_018294505.1). Lineage (NCBI taxonomy): Eukaryota > Viridiplantae > Streptophyta > Magnoliopsida > Poales > Poaceae > Triticum > Triticum aestivum. Next base: position 351,276,816 of record NC_057801.1, read on the forward strand.
ATCACCCATGTTCCACTACTACTCACTTTCTTGGGTTGATGACATATATGCTCATGCCTCTCACATGATATATCTTGATCATTGTGTCTTATGTCCATTATTTGCCTCTTTCATATCCTTTTGTATTGAGTGCAACCATACTATGCTTATTGATCTTAGATACTTTGACACCTTACTTGTGATGCATGCTTGTTAAATTGAGCCTATTGCATTTGGTTGTTCTCGCATCATATGCCTCCATACTATGAAATGCTCCCTTGTACTTTCTTATGATGTGCATGATGCATACACTTGTTGGGTATCTTACCACACGAAGGATTTTGCATTTCCGCTAACCTCATTTGTTTTTCCGAGTGTTTGTCATGTCCTTTCATTTTGAAGGATTCACAAGGCATTACCGTCATGAGACATATTGGTTATGTGAGGGCATACATGATGTGCCACTCCAACATCTTCGGGAACATTCATAAGGTGAACTCTTTCCCTTTAAGCCATCCTCAAGTTTGCATATTGGATGGGTCATTCTTTCATTGTTGTTTCCTTCTTGTTGTCTACATAATACATCTCACGAACGGATGAGCGACATTGGAGATTGGCTCTATGGACCTTCACGTTGAGGAGCGCTCGGACTTAGTGGATGCACCTTCGGACTTCCACTCATGCCATGACATCGAGCATTGGTACACCAACACCTCCATATTTGTTGATTGTGCTCATACATGTCATGCTCGATGGACATATCATACTCACCACAAGTTTGCACCATATGCATGGATTGACTCACATTATGATTGCCTCGTTGCATCTTGTATTCCAATGTCATCCATGATATTTGAGCTTGTTCACTTCCTTAGCAAATTTGTTGTGATCTTCCTTGATGGCATATTCATACATAATGATCATATTGTCCACCATCAATTGCATGATAATACCCACATATTGAGCATCCATTGCCATGTTCATGCATTTGATAAACCATCCCATTATGACATCATTTTGCATCGTGGTTGCATTTCTCATATTCATAACACATTTGTGTGCACAATGATGTCATTTGCTCCCATGAATGCTTTGCATATCATTCTAGATCATCTTGATAAGCTTCATGCGCTTTGTCGCGCACAATCTTGCCCAACAGACTCATATTTACTTCATGGACACTTTGCGTGCGCTAACCATTGTATTTCCAAGTGTACTTTGTGTTTGCTCATTTTGCATGTACCACATACCGGAGACACCTTGGAGTACTCGGATTATGCAATGACTTCATCTACGTCCAACTACAGGTCCGTCCACGACAACCATTTCCATGGTGATGAGGATCACGATCCGAGATCGGATCTTTCCCAAGGGAGGGGAGATGATGCGGAGCATCCCACATTCATCCCCATGTACACTCCGACTACTTTCCAAGCCCCAAGAGGACATATGACGAGACCTCTAACATACGCCATTGGACACAAGGTGAACCCGTTCCTAAATGCTTCCCCTTTCCACTTGTGCGAGACGTGGTTGCTACCTAAGGCAAAGACACTATGTATGCTCAGGAATCGAGGAGACAACCATGGAGATGCTCGAAGCATAGGACAAGTCCACACGGAAGCGGATGAAGAACTTCCTCAAGGGGAGTCGCCGTGGAGCTACAGCGGCCAGACATCCGGCAAGAGCCTGGACATCCGGCGCCACCAACCAGAATAAGACCAGAGAGACAGAAGCCTGGCGACTCTACAGCGGCCGGACATCCGGCCGACCCCCGGACATCCGGCGCCCCGCGACGGGACGGACATCCGGCGCCTGCCTGGAAATCCGGCGCATGCTATCCAGAGAGCAGAAGAATCGGGCAACTCCAGCCCGGACATCCGGACGAGGCCCGGACATCCGGCTCTTCGAGAGCCGCCGGACATCCGGCCCCTAGCCCGGATATCCGGCACCTGCCTGTGCGCAGAGAACGGGCCAAGGGCCCATGTATCCCCCTCTCACTTACCCCTTCATGGGCTAGCACTATATATACTCCCCCACCTCCTCCTAGTTAGGGTTAGCATTGTGATAGCTCATTTAGAGATAGAGCTCTGCTCATCCGTACAGGGTCTACTCCACGTGTGGGATCGTGCCTCTTCGGAGAAGATCCATTCGGATTCAAGGCCTCCATCCGGAGAAGACAATCAAGACCTCCTCATGGAGAGGAACGGTTCCCTTTGTATCTTCCCTTTGTTGATTTTGGATCATGTGTTACCTTATGCTTTCGATGATCTAGCCCTTGTGTGATCAATTACTTGTCGGTTGAGTGATTCTCTCGTTTCTCCCCGTGTTTTCCCTTGTGTTTTCCGCGCGTTCTTCATGTTTCCCCATAGGTTCCACTCCAAACGTGAAAGATCGGCCCCATAGGGTCATCCCTACATCATGATACCATCAAACTCATATGAAATTGGGAGATGAATGGAAAACAACATTTAAAACTATGTTTGGATTATATGAGTGGTTAGTCATGCCTTTTGGGTTAACTAATGCACCTATTACTTTCATGAGACTAATGAATGAAGTTTTACGTGCTTTCATTGGACGATTTGTGGTAGTTTACTTTGATGACATATTGATTTATAGCAGATCTTTGGAGGAACATTTGGAACATTTATGTGTTGTTTTTATTGTTGTACGTGATGCGTGTTTCTTTGGTAACCTTGGGAAGTGCACCTTTTGCACCGACCGAGTGCCTTTTTGTGGCTATGTTGTTACTCCACGGGGAATTGAAGTTGATAAAGCCAAGATTGAAGCTATTGAGAGTTGGCCGCAGCCCAAAACGGTCACACAAGTGAGGAGTTTTCTTGGCCTCGCTGAATTCTATAGGCATTTTGTGAGAGATTTTAGCACGATTGCTGCACCTGTCAATGAGCTTACAAAGAAGGATTTGCCTTTTGTTTGGGGTACCACATAGGAAGAAGCCTTCAAGGTGTTGAAAGATAAGTTGACACATGCTCCTTTACTCCAACTTCCTGATTTTAATAAGACATTTGAGCTTGAATGTCATGCTGGTGGTATTGGATAAGGAGGTGTGTTATTACAAGATGGCAAACCTGTTGCATACTTTTCTGAAAAATTGAGTGGGCCTAGTCTGAATTATTCTACTTATGATAAAGAATTATATGCTCTTGTTCGGACTTTAGAAACAAGGCAGCATTATTTATGGCCCAAAGAATTTGTTATACATTCTGATCATGAATCTTTGAAACATATTAGAAGTCAAGCTAAACTGAATCGTAGACATGCTAAATGGGTTGAATTCATTGAGACTTTCCCTTATGTCATTAAACACAAGAAGGGTAAATAAAATGTTATTGCTGATGCATTGTCTCGTCGCTATACTATGCTTTCACAACTTGACTTCAAAATGTTTGGTTTGGAGACCATCAAAGATCGATATGTGCATGATGCTGATTTTAAAGATTTATTGTAGAATTGTAAAGAAGGAAGAACATGGAACAAGTTCATTGTTAATGATGGATTTGTGTTCCGTGATAACAAGCTATGCAATCCAACTAGCTTAGTTCGTCTTTTGTTGTTGCAGGAGGCACATGGAGGAGGATTAATGGGACACTTTGGCGTGCAAAAGAAGGAGGACGTACTAGCTACACGTTTCTTTTCACCAAAGATGAGACGGGATGTTGAGCGCTTTGTTGCTCGCTGCACTACATGTCAAAAAGCTATGTCACGACTCAATCCTCATGGTTTATATATGCATTTTCCTGTACCTAGTGTTCCTTGGGAGGATATATCTATGGACTTTGTTTTAGGTTTACCTCGAACAAAGAAGGGGAGGGATAGCATATTTGTTGTCGTGGATAGATTCTCAAAAATGGCACACTTTATACCATGTCATAAAAGCGATGATGTTGTTAATGTTGCTGATTTGTTCTTTTGTGAAATTATTTGCTTGCATGGTGTGCCAAATACTGTTGTTTCAGATCGTGATACTAAATTTCTTAGCCACTGTTGGAGATGTTTATGGGCTAAGTTGGGGACTAAACTGCTTTTTAGTACTACTTATCACCCCCAAACTGATGGACAAACTGAAGTAGTCAATAGAACGTTGTCTATTATGCTTAGTGTTGTTTTGAAGAATAATAAGAAAATGTGGGAAGAATGCTTGCCTCATATTGAATTTGCTTATAAGCATTCATTGCATGCTACTACTAAGATGTGCCGTTTTGAAATTGTGTATGTGTTCCTACCTCGTGCACCTATTGATTTGTTGCCTATTCCATCTTCGGAGAAGGTTAATTTTGATGCTAAACAACGTGCTGAATTGATTTTAAAAATGCATGACTTAAGTAAGGAAAACATTGAGCGTACGAATGCTAAATATAAACTTGCTGGAGATCTTGTTTGGGTACATTTGCGTAAGGATAGATTTCCTGATTTGCGCAAATCAAATCTAATGCCACGTGCTGATGGTCCTTTTAAGGTTTTAGAGAAATTAAATGATAATGCATATAAACTTGAGCTTCCTGCAGATTTTGCGGTTGGTCCCACATTTAACATTGTAGATTTGAAGCCTTATTTGGGTGAGGAAGATGAGCTTCCGTCGAGGACGACTTCATTTCAAGAAGGGGAGGATGATGAGGACATCAATACCATTGTTACACCCACAACCCTTGTGGTTATACATAGTGGACCAATTACTAGAGCTCACGCACGCCAATTAAATCACCAGGTACTTTCGTTTCTTCGTAATGATTATAATGTTCATGAGAATATGATGCTGCCTAAATTTGATACATTTGTTTTGCTTACAAATGAAGGGCCTAGCTTGGAGAAGGATGAACATTGGAGGAAGAACAAGCATGGAGATGATGGCATGCGCATGGGGAACAAGAACGGAGTTACAAGTGATGATTTTAGGACGTTGAAGCCACCATAATGAGTGCATGAAGGCTTGGACGAAATATACAAGATGCTACTTGATAACTTTCGTCGAGAGGCTATTCTAGGTGCTGCGTCACCTCATTGTTGGGCCAGGCCCATGTATTTTCGAAATACTTGAGTATAGGCTGTTTTTAGAGTCCGTATGTGTGGGGAAACAAAAGATAGATTGGTTTTGGAACCCTTCCCCAAGGGCCAGGAAATTCCCCCTCTTCCTCCATATATACAGCCCTTAGGGTGTCGTTTAGACTTTGGGTTTTGTTCAGATTAAAAGTTCGCCATAGCTGCAACTTCGCGTACTTCGTTAGATAAAAATATTTCACGAAGTTGCAGCTATGGCGAACTTTTAATCTAAACAAATCCCAAAGTCTAAACGGTTCCCTAAGGGTTGTATATATGGAGCAAGAGGGGGGAATTTCGTGGCCCTTGGTGGAGGGGTCCGAAATCAACCCTATTTCTTGTTTCGCCACACATACGAACTCTAAAAGTAGCCTATACTTATGTATTTCGAAATTACATTGGCCTGGCCCAATAAAAAGGTGACGCAACACCTATAATAGCCTCTGGACAACTGGCATCTTGTATATTTCGTCCAAGGCTTCATGCACTCGTTATGGTGGCTTCAAAGCCCTGAAATCATCACTTGTAACTCCGTTCTTGTTCCCCTTGCGCATGCCATCAGCTCCATGCTTTTTCTTGCTCCAATGTTCATCCTTCTCCAAGCTAGGCCCTTTATTTGTAAGCAAAACAAATGTATCTAATTTAGGCAGCATCATATTCTCAAGAACATTAGAATCATTACCAACAAATGAAAGTACCTGGTAATTTAGTTGGCGTGCGCGAGCTCTAATAATTGGTCTAGTATGTATAGCAGCAGGGGCTGTGGGTGTAATAATGGTATTGATGTCCTCATCATCCTCCCCTTCTTGAAATGAAGTCGTCCTCGACGGAAGTTCATCTTCCTCACCCAAATAAGGCTTCAAATCTGCAATGTTAAAAGTAGGACTAACCCCAAAATCTGCAGGCAGCCCAAGTTTATATGCATTATCATTTATTTTCTCTAACACCTTAAAGGGACCATCAGCACATGGTATTAGCTTTGATTTGCGCAAATTAGGAAATCTACCTTACGCAAATGTAACCAAACAAGATCTCCAGGTGGAAACACAACATGTTTTCTACCCTTATCCCCAGCAAGTTTATATTTAGCATTCATACGCTCAATGTTTTCCTTAGTTAACTCATGCATTTTTAAAATCAATTCAGCACGTTGTTTAGCATCAAAATTAACCTTCTCCGAAGATGGAAGAGGCAACAAATCAATAGGTGCACGTGGTAGGAAACCATAAACAACTTCAAAAGGGCATATCTTAGTAGTAGAATGCAATGAACGATTATAAGCAAATTCAATATGAGGCAAGCATTCCTCCCACATTTTCTTATTATTCTTCAAAACAGCCCTAAGCATAGTAGACAATGTTCTATTGACTACTTCAGTTTGTCCATCAGTTTGGCGGTGACAAGTAGTATTCAAAAGCAGTTTAGTCGCCAACTTAGCCCATAAACATCTCCAAAAGTGGCTAAGAAATTTAGTATCACGATCTGAAACAATAGTATTTGGCACACCATGCAAGCGAATAATTTCATGAAAGAACAAATCAGCAACATTAACATCATCATCGCTTTTATGACATGGTATAAAGTGTGCCATTTTCGAGAATCTATCCACGACAACAAATATGCTATCCCTCCCCTTCTTTGTTCGAGGTAAACCTAAAACAGAGTCCATAGATATATCCTCCCAAGGAACACTAGGTACAGGCAAAGGCATATATAAACCATGAGGATTGAGTCGTGACTTAGCTTTTTGACATGTAGTGCAGCGAGCAATAAAATGCTCAACATCCCGTCTCATCTTTGGCCAAAAGAAATGTGTAGCAAGTACGTCCTCCGTCTTCTTCATGCCAAAGTGTCCCATTAATCCTCCTCCATGCGCCTCGTGCAACAACAAAAGACGAACGGAGCTAGCTGGAATGCATAGCTTGTTAGCACGGAACACAAATCCATCATTAACGACGAACTTGTTCCAAGTTGTTCCTTCTTTACAAGTATGCATTACATCTTTAAAATCAGCATCATGAACATATTGATCTCTGATGGTCTCCAAACAAAATATTTTGAAGTCAAGTTGTGAAAGCATAATATAGCGACGAGACAATGCATCAGCAATAACATTTTCTTTTCCCTTCTTGTGTTTAATGACATAAGGGAAGGTATCAATTAATTCAACCCATTTAGCATGTCTATGATTCAGTTTAGCTTGACTTCTAATATGTTTCAAAGATTCATGATCAGAGTGTATAACAAATTCTTTGGGCCATAAATAATGTTGCCATGTGGAAAGACGTCAGCGAACTCCTGCAAAATGTTAGTGACAACTGGAGGCAAAGAGGAAGGCACGTCCTCGAATGAAAATAATGCCTCTTTGCACACAAAAGCATAGCAAACAAATTTGTTGAAATCTAGCTCATGAATATCTGATTTAGTGGCAAGTAAACATGCACTTTTCAATTTAATTTCAGAAGCAACACTAGATGGTTTACTATTAAGCTTCATTTGTTGCTCAAATTCTTTTGCCACACTTATTTTTCTCCTGTTTGTTGAAATCTAGCTCATGAATATCTGATTTTCACTCTTATTTTTCTCCTGTTTTGCTTTATTAGCTCTATTAGTATCATCTTTCAAAATGGAATCAGGAGTCATAGGAAGCAAAGTAATATTTTTTATCCTTATGAACAAGAGTATATTGATTGTTTCTACCATGGTGTACAGAATTTTTATCAAATTGCCATGGTCAACCAAGTAATAAGGAACATGCTTGCATAGGTACCACATCACAATCAACATAATCATCATATGTAGAGATACTAAAATGCAGAAGAACAGTACGTGTTACCTTAACCTTGCCGCTGTTGCTGAACCATTGGATGTAGTAAGGATGTGGATGCGGTCTTGTGGTGAGAGATAGATTCTCCACCATCTCCATGCTAGCCAAGTTGTTGCAGATCCCTCCGTCTATGATGACGCGGACAGAACGTTCCTTCACAACTCCCTTTGTATGGAACAAATTGTGCCTATGATTTTGCTCAGCTTGTGTGACCTGCACTCTCAAAACACGTTGAGCAACTAAACATTCATACCTGTCAGCATCTTCAGGAGCCATGTATTGTGTCTCATGATCAGAATCATGTCCACCATGTTCTTCACGTGTAATAAGAGCCAAAGTCTCCTCATCATAGTCACTAGCGGACTCATACCCACCATCCTCAGTAGCAATCATCACACGCTGAGAAGGGTACTCGGGCCTCCTGGCGCAACCAGGGAATATTTTATGGATTCGCATGCTCGCCACAAGCAGGTTGAGTACTTGTGGGTCCAACACAGACTCCAAATGACAAAGTTTTGACCGTTTTAGTGAACATCGGTCCATTCTATGGCAGTCCTTGAAAGTACTTCATTTTCCCATGACGCTATTTGCCTGACCGCCCCGAAATTTCTTGTCCTCTATAGTGGAGATGTTGTTTGCACATATATATTGACCGATGCTAGGAATGCCCTTTTGTTCTTGGCTTTCATGCACATGAGTTACAGCATGCCATCCGGTGAAAACAAGGAGAATAAGGCATATAGCCGCAGGATTTTCTTCAATTTATGGCCAAATGAGATTGCGTGAATCATAGAGCATCTGCAGAAAGCTATGTTTGTCCCTACTAGGGGGACTAATGTCTATGAGAACCTTAATCTCTCGAATTTTCTTCAGAAGGAAGTGTCAATGGGTTCAGAAACTTGTCTGAAAAACTGCGGTGAATGATGTGCTTTGACTTTCAGGGCCAAAATGTCCTTCTTAAGGCCGAGTTTGATGGTACTCTGGGCCTGCTGGCGCAAGTCATGAGTATTTCTGGATTTGCACGCTCTTCACGATCAGTTTGAGTACTTGTGGGTCCGACACGGACTCCGAGTGAAAAAGTTATGACCGTTTTAGTGAACATCGGTCCATTCTATGTGAGTCCTTGAAAGTACTTCATTTTCCCGTGACGCTTTTTGCCTGACCGCCCCGAAATTTCTTGTCCTCCATAGTCGAGATATTGTTTGCACATATATATTGACCAATGCGAGGAATGCCCTTTTGTTCTTGGCTTTCACGCACATGAGTTACAACATGCCATCTGATGAGGACATCAATACCATTGTTACACCCACAGCCCCTGCTGCTATACATACTGGACCAATTACTAGAGCTCGCGCACGCCAATTAAATTACCAGGTACTTTTGTTTCTTGGTAATGATTCTAATGTTCATGAGAATATGATGCTGCCTAAATTGCATACATTTATTTTGCTTACAAATGAAGGGCCTAGCTTGGAGAAAGATGAACATTGGAGAAAGAACAAGCATGGAGATGATGGCATGCGCAAGGGGAACAAGAATGGAGTTACAAGTGATGATTTCAGGACGTTGAAGCCACCATAATGTGTGCATGAAGCCTTGGATGAAATATACAAGATGCCATTTCATAACTTTCGTCCAGAGGCTATTCTAGGTGCTGCATCACCTTATTATTGGGCCAGGCCCATGTATTTTCGAAATACTTCAGTATAGGCTGTTTTTAGAGTCCGTATGTGTGGGGAAACAAGAGATAGGGTTGGTTTCGGACCCCTTCCCCAAGGGCCACGAAATCCCCCCCCCTCTTCCTCCATATATACAGCCCTTAGAGCGTCGTTTAGACATTGGGTTTTGTTTAGACTAAACTTCACCATAGCTACAACTTCGCGTACTTCTTTTGTGTTCAACGACCAGACAAAGGCGTCACCGAACCCCACCTTGATCAATAAAGCTTTCCTCTTATATTCGCAATATCTAGATTGCAATCTTAGTTTCTTGCTTGTTCTTCGTTTGCCTACAGGAAACTGACCTTCGTGGTCAGGTTGATCATGCTCCGGCATGGTCAATAACCTCTCGGAGTTGGTTTAGCGATTGCTAAGGCGCGACATCCTTGCACGTTCATAGTCGGATCGTCAAAGTCGACTTCCTCAAAAACGAAATCCACCATCTCATCGAAAGACGGGACACCTTTGCCTCTATTAAGTGGTATCAGATTTCTAGGTTGCTCGGTTAGATTTTACAGTTTTTCGTAGTTTGGATCGAGTCTGTTCTTCATACCTACAGTCCACGAAAAAGCCACACAAAAACAATTAGGGTTAGTTCATCATATCCGAACCAATCTAAGCCTTTGCATAATTTGTTAGGGTTTTGCTTTGTTGAATTTGTTGTTGCATCATCGTGTCTAGTTGATGGTCTTAGCGTCTAGTCTTTCGAGTTTCGAGTTCTGGTCATAAGTTGTCACGCCGCCACCGCACCATCATCATCGCCCCTACCACCTACCACCACCGCTCCGAATCTGTATCCATATACCACCACCAATCTGTATCCATATACCACCACCGATCCATATCCATATACTACCACCGCTACCACCACCGATGCCATATACCACCACCATATATCCACCACCAATCCGAGTTCCTTGCATATTAGGTTTGTTTTCGAGTTCCATCTAATATCCGATTTGTGTTTCCTTGCCTGAGTAGGTCTCGGAAAAAAAAGAGTCCGGAAACCACCCTCCGTTTAGGCCCAAAATTTTCCAAAAACGCACTTGACAAAAAAATCTGGCTATCCTATTTTTTGGTGTTTCTAAGCGTATTGAGACAGTTGCCGTTGTAGAAAGTTTTTTTTGACCCGTTTCCAGTTATTGGTTCCGGGCGGTCGAAAAAAAAAATTGGTCGAAAAAATTTCATGCCTATCCTGTTATCTTGACTTGGGAAGAGTTTTGAGACACTCACCATTATAGTGATTTTCGAAAAAAAAGGAGCGCAAAAAAAAAGAGCGCAAAAAAAAGAGTGAAAAAAATCAGAGTGTGCTTCTCCCTTGTTTTCATGCAGCATCGTGATTTTGTTAGTGTTCTAGGCTCGTGTCTCTAGCACAGTCTAGCCTAGGACCAGCATAGTACCGTCGTTGAGCATTTATTCAACTTTGCATCTTTGAATTGATTATTACTGACCCTTTTTGCTACCATATTATAAGCCTTCCCAGCTCCACATACATCTACGTCGTGCGTTTGACTCTCCCTGGTAATCGCTCTATCCAAGCTTTGAGAGTTTTGACTACAACGGTTGTCGATCACCACCTGCTGCTGGGTAAGAACTGGTAAGAATTTGAGATTTGCTTGACGGGTTTGTGATACACCACCACCACTTCTTAGTAGTCTGTAGGATCATATTCTTGTGTGTTTCTATTTGCTGCTAACCATGGTAGGATCACAAGCCGATGAGACTGATTGGGAGGACCTGACGAACAAACAGCTACATGATAACTTTCAACAAATGATGAGTGGACAGGTGCAAGATGTGCTAAACAGATTTGACGAGGCCATGGAGAAGATAGATGGCATTGAGAAGATGTTCGAAACAAAGCTTGATAGCATGTTTAATGAATTGCTCACGCGTTTTCCACAACCACCGCCGGCTGCACCCATCGCACCTTTGCAACAACAACAACAACGCCCCCTTCCAAATCAGTATGGACGAGCGAAGCGTGTTCCTCTTGAGGATGGCCAAACTTCTGGTGCTGCTGTACCTGTTGTTGATGCTTCTTTGGCTCCTGCTACTACTACTGCTGGTACCCAGGTGGATGATGAGTATGCGGGCGATTATGAGGATGAGGTTGATCAAAATTAGAACTACGTGCAATCACCACCACCACCACCAGCAGGTCGACCTCAGGTATATATTCGCAATGGTAAGCCTGCACCACCACCTCAGGTACGAGATCATGACCATGTTCCTAAACTGAAATTGAATATTCCATAATTTGAGGGTAGATATGTTCCTGATCTATATCTTACTTGGGAGTTAGAAACTGAACAACGTTTTACATGTTTGCAATATCCCGAGGAGAGACGGGTTGCTGCTGTTGTTTGTGCTTTCACTAGTTTTGCATGTGTATGGTGGTCTGAACATTGTAGATTATATCCTATTCCAGCTACTTGGGCTGCTTTGAAAACTGCTATGCGTAGTCGTTGGGTTCCACCATATTATCAACGTGAATTGCTTCAAAAATTGCAGCGTTTAAGACAAGGAAAAAATTATGTAGAAGAATATTATCAGGAATTACAAACTGGCATGATTAGATGTGGTATTGTTAAGGAGAATGAAGCTATGCTTGCACGTTTTATGGGTGGATTAAATAGAGAGATTCAGACCATTCTAGAGTATAAGGAGTATACTAATATCGCTCCTTTATTTCATCTTCCTTGTAAAGCTGAACGTGAAGTGCAGGATCGACAAGCATTGGCGCGAACTAACTTTTCTGCAGGTCAACCTTCATCATGGACACCGCGTGCATCTTCTACTTCAACTGCACCAGCACCTCCATCAGGTGCCATCTCCAGCCTTGATACAAGAAAGCAGGCACAACCACCATTATCTGCCAAGAGCGCACCTGCCGGGCCTGCACAGAGCTCTTCTTCTTCCATGGCATCAACATGGCACACAAGTGATATTATTTCTCGTCGTCGTAAGGGAAGAGGTCATTATGCGCGAGAATGCAAATCTCAGCGTGTGATGATTGCTACTGAGGATGGTGGGTATGAGTCCGCTAGTGACTATGATGAGGAGACTTTGGCTCTTATTACACGTGAAGAACACGGTGGAGATGATTCTGATCATGAGACGCAATACATGGCTCCTGACGATGCTGACATGTATGAATGTTTAGTTGCTCAACATGTTTTGAGTGTGCAGGTCACACAAGTTGAGCAAAATCAGAGGCATAATTTGTTCCATACAAAGGGAGTTGTGAAGGAACGTTCTGTGCACGTCATCATAGACGGAGGGAGCTGCAACAACTTGGCTAGCATGGAGATGGTGGAGAAGCTTTCTCTCACCACAAGACCACATCCACATCCTTACTACATCCAGTTGTTCAACAACAGCGGCATGGTTAAGGTAACACGTATTGTTCGTGTGCATTTTAGTATCTCTACATATGCTGATTATGTTGATTGTGATGTGGTACCTATGCAAGCATGTTCCTTATTACTTGGTAGACGATGGCAATTTGATAAAAATTCTGTACAGCATGGTAGAAACAATCATTATACTCTTGTTCCTAAGGATAAAATATTACTTTGCTTCCTATGACTCCTGATTCCATTTTGAAAGATGATATTAATAGAGCTAATAAAGCAAAACAGGAGAAAAATAATAGTGAAAATAAGATTGTGGCAAAAGAATTTGAGCAACAAATGAAGCCTAATAGTAAACCATCTAGTGTTGTTTCTGAAATTAAATTGAAAAGTGCATGTTTACTTGCCACTAAATCTGATATTGATGAGCTAGATTTCAGCAAATCTATTTGCTATGCTTTTGTGTGCAAAGAGGCATTATTTTCATTTGAGGACGTGCCTTCGTCTTTGCCTCCTGCTGTCACTAACATTTTGCAGGAGTTCGCTGACGTCTTTCCACAAGATGTGCCACCGGGAGTACCTCCCATTCGAGGGATTGAGCATCAGATTGACTTAATTCCCGGTGCATCATTACCCAACCGTGCACCATACCGTACCAATCCATAGGAGACGAAGGAGATTATGCGTCAAGTACAGGAGCTGCTCGACAAAGGTTATATACGTGAATCCCTTAGTCCTTGTGCTGTTCCTATTATTCTAGTGCCGAAAAAGGATGGTACATCACGTATGTGTGTTGATTGTAGAGGTATTAATAATATTACTATTCATTATCGTCATCCTATTCCTAGGCTAGATGATATGCTTGATGAACTGAGTGGCTCTACAATATTCTCCAAAGTTGATTTGCGTATGAAATTGGGAGATGAATGGAAAACGGCATTTAAAACTAAGTTTGGATTATATGAGTGGTTAGTCATGCCTTTTGGGTTAACTAATGCACCTAGTACTTTCATGAGATTAATGAACGAAGTTTTACGTGCTTTTATTGGACGATTTGTGGTAGTCTATTTTGATGATATACTGACTTACATCAGATCTTTAGAGGAACATTTGCAACATTTACGTGCTGTTTTTATTGCTTTACATGATGCACGTTTGTTTGGTAACCTTGGGAAGTGCACCTTTTGCACCGAGCGAGTATATTTTCTTGGCTATGTTGTTACTCCACAGGGAATTGAAGTTGATAAATCCAAGATTGAAGCTATTGAGAGTTGGCCGCAGCCCAAAACGGTCACACAAGTGAGGAGTTTTCTTGGCCTCGCTGGATTCTATAGGCGTTTTGTGAGAGATTTCAGCACCAGTGCTGCACCTATCAATGAGCTTACAAAGAAAGATGTACCTTTTCTTTGGGGTACCGCACAGGAAGAAGCCTTCATGGTATTGAAAGATAACTTGACACATGCTCCTTTACTCCAACTTCCTGATTTTAATAAGACTTTTGAGCTTGAATGTGATGCTAGTGGAATTGGATTAGGAGGTGTGTTATTACAAGATGGCAAACCTGTTGCATACTTTTCTAAAAAATTGAGTGGGCCTAGTCTGAATTATTCTACTTATGATAAAGAATTATATGCTCTTGTTTGGACTTTAGAAACATGGCAACATTATTTATGGCCCAAAGAATTTGTTATACACTCTGATCATGAATCTTTGAAACATATTAAAAGTCAACCTAAACTGAATCGTAGACATGCTAAATGGGTTGAATTCATTGAGACTTTCCCTTATGTCATTAAACACAAGAAGGGTAAAGAAAATGTTAGTGCTGATGCATTGTCTCGTCGCTATACTATGCTTTCACAACTTGACTTCAAAGTATTTGGTTTGGAGACCATCAAAGATCAATATGTACATGATGCTGATTTTAAAGATGTATAGAAGAATTGTAACGAAGCTAGAACATGGAACAAGTTCGCCGTTAATGATGGCTTTGTGTAATGTGCTAACAAGCTATGCATTCCAGCTAGCTCCGTTCATCTTTTATTGTTGCAGGAGGCGCATGGAGGAGGCTTGATGGGACACTTTGGCGTGAAGAAGACGGAGGACGTACTTGCTACACATTTCTTTTGGCCAAAGATGAGACGGGATGTTGAGTGCTTTGTTGCTCACTGCACTACATGTCAAAAAGCTAAGTCACGACTCAATCCTCATGGTTTATATATGCCTTTGCCTGTACCTAGTGTTCCTTGGGAGGATATATCTATGGACTTTGTTTTAGGTTTACCTCGAACAAAGAAGGGGAGGGATAGCATATTTGTTGTCGTGGATAGATTCTCGAAAATGGCACACTTTATACCATGTCATAAAAGCGATGATGCTGTTAATGTTGTTGATTTGTTCTTTCGTGACATTATTCGCTTGCATGGTGTGCCAAATACTATTGTTTCAGATCGTGATACTAAATTTCTTAGCCACTTTTGGAGATGTTTATGGGCTAAGTTGGGGACTAAACTGCTTTTTACTACTACTTGTCACCCCCAAACTGATGGACAAACTGAAGTAGTCAATAGAACATTGTCTACTATGCTTAGAGCTGTTTTGAAGAATAATAAGAAAATGTGGGAAGAATGCTTGCCTCATATTGAATTTGCTTATAATCGTTCATTGCATTCTACTACTAAGATGTGCCCTTTTGAAGTTGTGTATGGTTTCCTACCTCATGCACCTATTGATTTGTTGCCTCTTCCATCTTCGAAGAAGGTTAATTTTGATGCTAAACAACATGCTGAATTGATTTTTAAAACGAATGAGTTAACTAAGGAAAACATTGAGCGTATGAATGCTAAATATAACTTGCTGGAGATAAGGGTAGAAAACATGTTGTGTTTGCACCTGGAGATCTTGTCTGGTTACATTTGCGTAAGGATAGATTTCCTGATTTGCGCAAATCAAATCTAATGCCACGTGCTGACGGACATTTTAAGGTGATAGAGAAAATAAATGATAATGCATATAAACTTGAGCTGCCTGCAGATTTTGGGGTTAGTCCCACTTTTAGCATTGCAAATTTGAAGCCTTATTTGGGAGAGGAAGATGAGCTTCCGTCGAGGACGACTTCATTTCAAGAAGGGGAGGATGATGAGGACATCAATACCATTGTTACACCCACAGCCCCTGCTGTTATACATAATGGAACAATTACTAGAGCTCAAGCATGCCAATTAAATTACCAGGTACTTTTGTTTCTTGGTAATGATTCTAATGTTCATGAGAATATGATGCTGCCTAAATTGGATACATTTGTTTTGCTTACAAATGAAGGGCCTAGCTTGGAGAAAGATGAACATTGGAGCAAGAACAAGCATGGAGATGATGGCATGCGCAAGGGGAACAAGAATGGAGTTACAAGTGATGATTTTAGGACGTTGAAGCCACCATAATGTGTGTATGAAGCCTTGGACGAAATATACAAGATGCCACTTCATAACTTTCGTCCAGAGGCTATTCTAGGTGCTGCGTCACCTTATTATTGGGCCAGGCCCATGTATTTTCGAAATACTTCAGTATAGGCTGTTTTTAGAGTCCGTATGTGTGGGCAAACAAGAGATAGGGTTGGTTTCGGACCCCTTCCCCAAGGGCCACAAAATTCCCCCCACCTCTCCCTCCATATATACAGCCCTTAGGGCGTCGTTTAGACTTTGGGTTTTGTTTAGACTAAAGTTCGCCATAGCTGCAACTTCGCGTACTTCATTTGTGTTCAACGACCAGACAAAGGCATCACCGAACCCCACCTTGATCAATAAAGCTTTCCTATTATATTCACAATATCCAGATTGGAATCTTAGTTTGTTGCTTGTTCTTCGTTTGCCTGCAGGAAACAGACCTTCGTGGTCAAGTTGATCGTGCTCCGGCGTGGTCAATAACCTCTCAGAGTTGGTTTAGCGATTGCTAAGGCGCGACGTCCTCGCACATTCGTAGTCGGATCGTCAAAGTTGACTTCCTCAAAAACGAAAGACACCATCTCATCGAAAGACGGGACACCTTTGCCTCTATCACCATCCGGTGAAAACAAGGAGAGTAAGGCATATTGCCGCAGGATTTTCTTCAATTTACGGCCAAATGAGATTGCCCGAATCATAGAGCATCTGTAGAAAGCTACATTTATTCCTACCAGGGGGGGGGGCTAATGTCTATGAGAACATAATCTCTCGAATTTCCTTCAAAACGAAGTGCCAATGGGTTTAGAAACTTGTCCGAAAAATAGCGCGAATGATGTTCTTTGACTTTCAGGGCCAAAAAGACCTACTTATGGCCAAATTTGAGGGTACTCCGGGGCTCCTAGCGCAACAGGGAGTATTTTCCGGACTCGCATGCTCGCCACGAGCAGTTTGAGTACTCATGGGTCCGACACGGACTCCAAATGACAAAGTTATGACCGTTTTAGTGAACATCGGTTCATTCTATGGCAGTCCTTGAAAGTACTTCATTTTCCCGTGAAGCTTTTTGCCTGACTGCCCCGAAATTTCTTGTCCTCTATAGTGGAGATATTCTTTCCACATATATATTGACCGATGCTAGGAATGTCCTTGTGTTCTTGGCTTTCACGCGCATGAATTACAGCATGCCATCCGACGAAAGCAAGGAGAATAAGGAATATAGCCGAAGGATTTTCTTCATTTTAAGGCCAAATGGGATTGCCCGGATCATAGAGCATCTGTAGAAGCTACGTTTGTCCCAGCCAGGGGGGTAATGTTTATGAGAAACATAATCTCTTGAATTTCTTTCAAAAGTAAGTGCCAATGGGTTCAGAAACTTGTCCGAAAAACAGCGACGAATGATGAACTTTGACTTTCAGGGCCAAAAAGCCCTGCTTAAGGCCGAATTTGAGGGTAGGCCTCCTGGCGGAAGCCAGGATTATTTTGTGGATTCGCATGCTCGCCGCGAGAAGTTTGAGTACTTCTGGGTCCGACACGGACTCTGAATGACAAAGTTATGACCCATCTAGTGAACATCGGTCCATTCTATGGCATTCCTTGAAAGTACTTCATTTTCGCATGACGCTTTTTGCGTGACTGCTCCAAAATTTCTTGTCCTCTATGGTGGAGATATTATTTCCACATATATATTGACCGTTGCCAGGAATGCCCTTTTGTTCTTGGCTTTCACGCGCATGAGTTACATCATGCTATCCGGCGAAAACAAGGAGAATAAGGCATATAGTCGTAGGATTTTCTTCAATTTACTGCCAAATGAGATTGCGCGGATCATAGAGTATCTGTGGAAAGCTCTGTTTGTCCCTACCAGGGGGGCTAATGTCTATGAGCAACATAATCTCTCGAATTTCATTCAAGAGGAAGTGCCAATGGGTTCAGAAACTTGTCTGAAAAATTGTGGAGAGTGATGTTCTTTGACTTTCAGGGCCAAATAGTCCTACTTAAGGCCGAATTTGAGGGTACTCCGGGCCTCCTGGCACAAGCCGGGAGTATTTTCTAGATTCGCACGCTAGCCGCGAGCAGTTTGAGTACTTATGGGTCCGACACGTACTCCGAATGACAAAGTTGTGACCGTTTTAGTGAACATCGGTCCATTCTATAGCAGTCCTTGAAAGTACTTCACTTTCCCGTGACGCTTTTTACCTGACCGCCCCGAAATTTCCTATCCTCTATATTGGAGATATTGTTTCCACATATATATTGACCTATGCGAGGAATGCTCTTTTGTTCTTGGCTTTCATGCGCATGAGTTACAACATTCCATCCGGCAAAAAAAGGAGAATAAGGCATAGAGCCGCTGGATTTTCTTCAATTGACGACCAAATGAGGTTGCCCGGATCAGAGAGCATATACAGAAAGCTACGTTTGTCCCTACCACGGGGCTAATTTCTATGAGCAACATAATCTCTCGAATTTCCTTCAAAGGAAGTGCCTATGGTTTCGAAAACTTGTCCGAGAAACAATAGGGAATGATGTTCTTTGACTTTCAGGGCCAAAAAGTCCTGCTTAAGGCTGAATTTGAGGGTACTTGAAGCGGGGCATCCCACGATTATCCCCATGGAAGCATCTACATCCCCGACAACACCACTTGGACCTATGACTCAAGCACGTGCAAGAGCTCTCGAAACCAAGGTGACATCACTCCTCTCACAACTCCCTTTCGATTCACATGAGACATGGTTACTACCTCAAACGGAGACGCTTTGCATACTCAGGTACTGATGCGGAGCATCCCACGTTCATCCCCATGTACACTCCGACTACTCTCCAAGCCCCAAGAGGACATATGACGAGACCTCTAACATACGCCATTGGACACAAGGTGAACCCGTTCCTAAGTGCTTCCCCTTTCCACTTGTGCGAGACATGGTTGCTACCTAATGCAAAGACACAATGTATGCTCAGGAATCGAGGAGACAGCCATGGAGATGCTCGAAGCATAGGACAAGTCCACACGGAAGCGGATCAAGAACTACCTCAAGGGGAGTTGCCGTGGAGCTACAGCGGCCGGACATCCGGCAGGAGCCCAGACATCCGGCGCCACCAACCAGAAGAAGACCAGAGAGAGACAGAAGCCAGGCGACTCTACAACTGTCGAACATCCGGCCGACCCTCGGACATCCGGCGCCTGCCCGGAAATCTGGCGCACGCTATCCACAGAGTTGAAGAATCGGGCAACTCCAGCCCGGACATCCGGCCGAGGCCCGGACATCCGGCTCTTCGTGAGCCGCCGGACATCCGGCCCACAGCCTGGACATCCGGCACCTGCCTATGCTCAGAGAGCGGGCCAAGGGCCCATGTATTCCCCTCTCACTTACCCCTTCATGGGCTAGCACTATATATACCCCCCCACCTCCTCCGAGTTAGGGTTAGCATTGGTTTAGCTCATATTTTGTGTGAGAGCCTTGCTCATCCACTTGGTTACTTCTCCTCGGAGCTCACGACCTCTTCAGAGAAGATCCTCCAAGCGGATTCAAGACCCCTTCAAGGGAAGACAATCAAGAAATCCTCTCGGAGAAGAACGTTTACTTTTATATCTTTCCTTTGTTGATTTTGAATCTTGTGCTACCTTATGTGTTCGGTAATCTAGCCCTTGTGTGATCGATACTTGTCGGTTGAGTGATTCTCTCGTTTCTCCCCGTGCTTCCCCTTGTGATTTCCGCGCGTTCTTCGTGTTTCCTCGTAGGATCCACTTCAAACATGAAAGATCGGTCCCATAGGGATCTGCCCTACATCATCTTGGTATCATGAGCCACATTGATCACGTTTT
Source organism: Triticum aestivum (assembly GCF_018294505.1). Taxonomy (NCBI): domain Eukaryota; kingdom Viridiplantae; phylum Streptophyta; class Magnoliopsida; order Poales; family Poaceae; genus Triticum; species Triticum aestivum. The sequence continues at coordinate 351,297,020 of NC_057801.1, forward strand.
TGGAGCCCCTACCCCTCTTTTTCTAGCTTGATTTTGTTGATTTTGTCCTAAATCCGAAAATCCCCACCAAAAATAGCCCCCAAATTTTTTTGTGATTTGTTGGTTTGATGATGTTTTATTGATTTTGATCCGTGGATTTTCTTGGTTTCAAGTGGATCTAGCTTTCCCCCAAGTTTCCCCACCTTCCATCCACGAAATCCATCAAATTTTGCCCCCGAAATCATCAATTTCCGCCCCAAAATCGAGTTCCTCGAGTTCATCCTCGGATTTGGAGCCCGGACATCCGGCCCAACCACCGGACATCCGGCCAGCCCGAACATCCGCCCATTATCCCGGACATCCGGCTCCTGGAGTGCATTTTTGCGCATGTTTCAGGACATCAGGTCCCGGACATCCGGCCAAAACCCCGGATGTCCGCCCACTGTCATTTCAGCCTCCCGTGTTTCACCGTTTTGCCCATAACTTTCACATCCGGAGTCCAATTTTCGCGTTCTTTAGCTTGTTGAGTAGCTATTGACATCCCTCATCCATCTAGATAGGTTGCAACACCATTTGACTCCATCAAATTTTCCAAAATTTGGCAAGTTTGCCTAGGGCTTCCACCACATCATCCGCATAGCCACCACCGACTTCCGCAACCTAACCCATTTTGATCCATATAGCTTTAGTGGTTGCTTCAGTAGTGATTCGAGTCTCCTAAGGTGTTTCGGCTACTTAGGGACGGTTGCTTCTTCATCAACCACCACTACCACTTTCGCATAACCTTGCCCACCATACATTTCGCAAACCCGACTAAACCAAATTTTGTTTGAGTTGTGGCTTGTGTCTCCTAAGGTGTTTAGGCTACTTAGGGACGGCAACTTCAACTCCGACACGTGTATAGCCCATCATTCCACTTCCGCATTGCCAAGTGCAAACCACCACCGCTCTCCGCTACCACCATTTTGACATTTGACGTTTGAGATTTTGAGTTCGCGTTTTTCCCGTTTCCTAAGGTGTTTCGGCTACTTAGGGACGAGTCTCCATCATCTTGGTTTCTACATCAAGAACACCGCTACTCATCATCACCGGACGGTACCCTCCATATCATCTTGGTACCGTGGTATCCCTCCATTGTATATTCCCCTTACCATTGCATTGTTAACCCCTAGCCTATTTTGCGTTACTTGCCTATCGAGACTAGCCATTTGAGTATTGTCGGCAACGTGACTTGTGCACATTAGTGATCATACTCCATAACATACATACCATACCATAGTGGTGCATATCTTGGTATCATCTTTTGTGTTACAAAGTTTGTTCCCGCATATACACAATTGCTATCTTGGTTTGTTCATTGTGCAAAAGTGGCCATACAAAAAAAAGAGAAAAGAAAAAAGCTTTTAAGCAAAGAAAAAGAGAGAGCAAAGAAGCTTGTAAGCAAGTGCCAAATAGCATCATACCGCATTGCATATAAGATTGTCATATCCAATCATCTTGGATCATCTTGAGAGAAACACCGGGAACCATACATACATAGCATACTCGGGATAGAAGTCCATATGTTTTGCATCTCATAGGTTGTGCACAAGTGTCGTATCCGCCTATAGAGCAATCGTGCTATCGTCTCTCTTGATTTGTGCAACACGAGCATTTTCCGTGGATTCCACATTTTGTGCTCATTCCTTGGTTGCACGACCCCATTTATCTATTCGTGTGTGCGTTTTCGTGTGCCATCCATATTGCTATTGGTCCATTTGTTTCACTTGCGAATTTGTGAATGTTTTTCAACATTATTGACTCTTGCTAACATTTTGCATTAAATTTTTGTGCCACTATCCTCACCGAGCTCCACCATAAGCGTTACTTGTGTAGGTGTGAGAACCAACAAGAATTAGTACCAATTGTGCTATTTCCTTGTTACACATTTGAGTGATCATTGATCCATCTTCAACATTGGTCAAGGTACATTTGGTATAGTTCTTCTCTTTCTCCCACTCATATTTGCTCGAGTCTTGTGATGGATAGGCAAGGCATTTCCTCTCCGGTCTACGAAAACAACGACGGCATGAACAACTACATCTCCAAAGCGTCTATCTTCGATCTACAACGACAAATACAAGGCGCACAATCAAGATTGCGTGAGCGCATCGAGAACATCTCCATCGACATTCATCACTCCGAAGCAACAAAAAGGGACTACATCGACAAGAAGCTTTCCACACAAAAAGAGGAGCAATATGCAAGGATGGAGGAGATTAGAGCCTTGATCAAGTCTTCTTCCCCTTCGTCATCTTCAAGGCGGCGACATTCAAGCCACAAGTCTTCGGAGCACGAAAAAGATGCAAGTGCAAATCGTCCTCATCCACATCTACATGGCGACCACCATCACGTTTGTGATCCACATCGTCATGAAGGGCAAGTCACCTCCAAGCATCATGTGCATGACGACGACGAACGCCTATGAGCTCAAGCACGACAACGACACCATCATCATGAAGATGCTCCACAAGCGCAAATGCACAAGTCCCAACAAGCCCTACTTCATGCCAAGTCCAAGCATCAAGAGCAAAAGAGAAGACCGTGAGACGAGAACCACCAAGACGATGCTACGACAACAACCACCAATTTGGCATCTTCGCCAAGTGCTATCAAGGCATCTTCTCCTTTGGACGTACGACATCTTCGCCTACTTCGCACGAGTACGCCTACATCAACTTCATCAAGTCCAAGGAGACCACCTACAAGTGAGGGCGACACTTCCATCTTCGGAAGCCCCTCAAGGAAGATGGTCGAGCATGGGAAACTCCCTTCGGTCATGGAGATGAGCTACGAGGTGCCACATCATATGGGCCTCCAACACCAAGACGGTGACAAGACGGTCGAGCAAGGGACATCCCCTTCGACCACGGCGACGAGCGCGAACCTCTTCAACAACATGAAGACGGCGCCAATATTGGACTCATAGTCTGAGTCAAGCTACACGACCGCGCATGGCGACATTTGCACCTACACCTCTCTGACACCCACATATGTCGAGATGCCCAATTTGTCATGTGAGGAGAGCCACCACCCCATGAGTGACATGAGTGACTCCACCATACGTGACATTGAGAGTATTTCCTATGAGAGGATGAGTGTGACCACCACTAGCCCCACACATGAGAGCATGCCACACATCCTATGTGAGGTTGAGAGCCATTTGAATGACTCCACCAACCATATGAGTGAGTGCATTCTTGAGGGAGTGAGTGAGCCACAACACGTAGTGAGTGAGGTAGTTGAGACGGCATGTGAAGCCACTATGATTTCTAACGACTTAACCTCTACTCCTAGTGTGTTTTCTTCTTTGGTGCTCGGTCTCCTACATGACGACATGCCTACCCTCGACGAGTCCATCCCTCCAATGGGAAGACCGATGGCCATGGTGGACGATGATACACCCCCCACATGGTTCCATCAAGATGAACATGACAACGAGTGGATCTTCAACACCTCACCTACAACACATGAGCGACGCTCCAAAGGTAACATGGATGATGGTGCTTCTCTTGTCCCACTAGTGGTCTCTCTTGACATCGATTGCTCCCATGATGTTGACACACCTATTCCCATGCTTCATGCTAGTGCGACTTCCTCATGTCATGACTTACCTATTGATGATGAATATGATGATGAGCATGTTGAGTTGCCTAGTTATGATGCTATGCTCAATAGGATATCATGTGAAAATTCTTTGGTCACATCATGTTTGACAACCCATTGAACTTGTCATATGCTATGAGTGAGATCTCCCATATTGCATCTTTACATCTCAACATAGTAACTATGCATGTCCCATTAAAATAAATCCTATTTGCACTTATGGCATAGATGACGAGATGATGGTCATTGGCTTTTGCTTCTCTTGTGATGAAATTGCCATGCTTGCTTTACAAGATTTACGCAATTCATCTACTATGTCATGCCATGATCACATTGTTCCAAATATGCATTGTTTTGGTTGTTGTGAATACTATCCATGTGATGTTTAGACTAATGCTCATGAGGAGACCCCCATAGTTTCCTCATACATATTAGGAGATTTTGATTTATCACATACTTTGCATGATTCACATAATTGCTTGCACCATATGCATTCCATGAATAACAATGCTCTATATATTGCTCGTGATGCATTACACAATTTGAGTCTCCATTATGCTATACATAATAACAAACCTCTCATGATGGATGACATGTTTCTATATCACGCATCTCATTTATTTGAGCATTGTCTATTTAGTGCTAACCAACACAAGAACATGCGCATCATGATGGATGATGTGTACATATACCACGCACACACAATTTTTCCTTTGCCTTTGCTTTGTGTAGGTACTTATGAACACTCGTCAACGTCACAATCCCATGAGTTGACAAAGCGAGCTCTTGAGAGCAACGGCGGCTTGGGATCCCGTGGACTATCCTTACCACTGTTCCCCTCGCGCAAGGACTACGCGCATCTCTTCTACTTGGCTCTCACACGGCTATGGGCTATTTACCACTTGTCACCTTATGCCCATACTATCGTGTTCACTTTGCATGTTATGCCTCTTTACATGATTTTGCCATGCAACTGTGACCCTTACTTGCATCTACCCATGATTCACCATTATGCTACTTCTATGTGTATTTGCATGCTTGGTGGAGATCCTTGTTGCTTTTGCCATGTTTATCATGTGCCCCATGCTGTTGATGCTTGTTGTGTTGGGAGAGCCATGATGCCCCATTGCTACTTACATACGACCTCTCGCCAATACATTGATGATATTTTTCTCATATCTTTCTTTCATGCTTGTGCTATCTCATGTGAATTATTCTTGCACACTATTTGCACCAATGACATGCTGGCCATGATTCCTCCTAGTATGTTGCATCTTCGCACTACTAGCTTGCTTGACTTGATCGCTAGGATTGCTTGCTATGTTGCATCACCCATGTTCCACTATTACTTGCTTTATTGGGTTGATGTAATATATGCTCATGCCTCTCACATGATATATCTTGATCATTGTGATGAGGACATCAATACCATTGTTACACCCACAGCCCCTGCTGCTATACATACTGGACCAATTACTAGAGCTCGCGCACGCCAACTAAATTACCAGGTACTTACGTTTCTTGGTAATGATTCTAATGTTCACGAGAATATGATGCTGCCTAAATTGGATACCTTTGTTTTGCTTACAAATGAAGGTCCTAGCTTGGAGAAGGATGAACATTGGAGCAAGAACAAGCATGGAGATGATGGCATGTGCAAGTGGAACAAGAACGGAGTTACAAGTGATGATTTCATGCCTTTGAAGCCACCATAACGAGTGCATGAAGCCTTGGACGAAATATACAAGATGCCACTTCATAAATTTCGTCCAGAGGCTATTCTAGGTGTTGCGTCACCTTTTTATTGGGCCAGGCCCTTGTAATTTCGAACTACAGAAGTATAGGCTATTTTTAGAGTCCGTATGTGTGGGGAAACAAGAGATACGGTTGGTTTCGGACCCCTGCACCAAGGGCCACGAAATTCCCCCCTCTTCCTCCATATATACAACCATTACGGCACCGTTTAGACTTTGGGTTTTGTTTAGATTAAAGTTCGCCATAGCTGCAACTTCGCGTACTTCGTTTGTTTTCAACGACCAGAGAAGGCGTCATGGAACCCCACCTTCATTAATAAAGCTTTCCTCTGTTATTCGCAATATCCAGATTGCAATCTTAGTTTCTTGCTTGTTCTTCGTTTGCTTGCAGGAAATAGACCCTCGTGGTCAGGTTGATCGTGCTTCGGCGTGGTCAATAACCTCTCGGAGTTGGTTTAGCGATTTCTAAGGCACGACGTCCTCGCACGTTCATAGTCGGATCGTCAAAGTCGACTTCCACCTAAACGATAGCCACCATCTCATTGAAAGACGGGACACCTTTGCCTCTATCACATTGTCTCTTGTGTCCATTAATTGCCTCTTTCATATCCATTTGTATTGAGTGCAACCATACTATGCTTATTGATCTTAGAGACTTTGACACCTTACTTGTGATGCATGCTTGTTTGATTGAGCCTATTGCATTTGGTTGTGCTCGCATCATATGCCTCCATACTATGAAATGCTCCCTTGTACTTTCTTATGATGAGCATGATGCATACACTTGTTGGGTATCTTACCACATGAAGGATAGGTTTTGCATTTCCGCTAACCTCATTTGTTTTTCCGAGTGTTTGTCATGTCCTTTCATTTTGAAGGATTCACAAGGCATTACCGTCATGAGACATATTGGTTATGTGAAGGCATACATGATGTGCAACTCCAACATCTTCGGGAACATTATTCATAAGGTGAACTCTTTCCCTTTGAGCCATCCTCAAGTTGGCATATTGGATGGGTCATTCCTTCATTGTTGTTTCCTTCTTGTTGTCTACATGATACATCTCACGAACGGAGGAGCAGCATTGGAGATTGGCTCTATGGACCTTCACATTGAGGAGCGCTCGGACTTAGTGGATGCACCTTCGGACTTCCACTCATGCCACGACATCGTGCATTGGTACACCAACACCTCCATATTTATTGATTGTGCTCATACATGTCATGCTCGATGGACATATCATACTCACCGCAAGTTTGCACCCTATGCATGGATAGACTCACATTATGATTGCCTTGTTGCATCTTGTATTCCCATGTCATCCATGATATTTGAGCTTGTTCACTTCCTTAGCAAATTTGTTGTGATCTTCCTTGATGGCGTATTCATACATAATGATCATATTGTCGACCATCAATTGCATGATAATATCCACATATTGAGCATCCATTTCCATGTTCATGCATTTGATAAACCATCCCATTATGACATCATTTTGCATCGTGGTTGCATTGCTCATATTCATAACACATTTGTGTGCACAATGATTTCATTTGCTCCCATGAATGTTTTGCATATCATTCTAGATCATCTTGATAAGCTTCATGCGCTTTGTCACGCACAATCTTGCCCAATGGACTCATTATTACATGATGGACATTTTGTGTGTGCTAACCATTGTATTTCCGAGTGTCGCTTGTGTTTGCTCATTTTGCATGTACCACATACCGGGGACACATTGGAGTACTTGGATTGCGTCATGCCTTCAACTCCGTCCAACTACAAGTTAGTCCACGACAACCGTTTCCATGGTGATGAGGATCATGATCCGAGGTCGGATTATTCCCAATGGGGGGAAGATGATGCGGAGCATCCCACGTTCATCCCCATGTACACTCCGACTACCCTCCAAGCCCCAAGAGGACATATGACGAGACCTCTAACATACGCCATTGGACACAATGTGAACCTGTTCCTAAATACTTCCCCTTTCCACTTGTGCGAGACATGGTTGCTGCCTAATGCAAGACACTATGTATGCTCAGGAATCGAGGAGACAACCATGGAGATGCTCGAAGCATAGGACAAGTCCACACGGAAGCGGATCAAGAACTCCCTCAAGGGGAGTCGCCGTGGAGCTACAGCGGCCGGACATCCGGCAGGAGCCCGGACATCCGGCACCACCAACCAGAAGAAGACCAGAGAGAGACAGAAGCCAGGCGACTCTATAGCGGCTGGACATCCGGCCGACCCTCAGACATCCGACGCCATGCAACTGGACGGACATCCGGTGCCTGCCCGGAAATCCGGTGCACGCTATCCAGAGAGCAGAAGAATCGGGCAACTCCAACCCAGACATCCGGCCGAGACCCGGACATCTGGCTCTTCATGAGCCGCCGGACATCTGGCCCCCAGCCTGGACATCCGGCACCTGCCTGTGCGTAGGGAGCGGGCCAAGGACCCATGTATTCGCCTCTCACTTACCCCTTCGTGGGCTAGCACTATATATACCCCCACCTCCTCCTAGTTAGGGTTAGCATTGGTTTAGCTCATATTTTGTGTGACAGCCTTTCTCATCGACTTGGTTACTTCTCCGCGGAGCTCACGACCTCTTCAGAGAAGATCCCCCAAGAGGATTGAAGACCCCTTCAAGGGAAGACAATCAAGACCTCCTCTCGGAAAACAATGGCTACCTTTGTATCTTTCCTTTGTTGATTTTGAATCTTGTGCTACCTTATGTGTTCGGTAATCTAGCCCTTGTGTGATCGATACTTGTCGGTTGAGTGATTCTCTTGGTTCTCCCCATGCTTTCCCTTGTGATTTCCGCGCGTTCTTCGTGTTTCCCCGTAGGATCCACTCCAAACGTGAAAGATCGGCCCCATAGGGATCCTCCCTACATCAGGTACCAAGGAGTTAACCATGGTGAAGCTAGGAAGCAAGGAGAACCGAAAGCGGAAGACATGCGTGAAGACGGAGATGAAAAGCGCCAAGTCCCTGACAGGCCGGACGATCCGGACGACAGCCCAAACGATCCGGACAGAGCCCGGACGATCCGGTCCCCGGTCCGGACGATCCGGCTAATGCGTACCGAAGACACCCGAAGCTCCCACCTGAAGCCGGATCATCCGGACCCTGCCCAGACATCCAGACCCCCAGCCGGACATCCGGACCTGCACCGCCACCAGCCGCGCCTCCAGCTCATCCGGGCCTCCACCCGGATCATCCGGATAAGCCCGGATCATCCGGCCAGCGCCTACGCGCGCGTGTTGGGGCTGAGCCCATGTACCCCTTCGCCCCTTATCCTATATATAGGACTCCTCCTCCTCACTTCGAGACTTAGCATTGTGATAGCTCATTTTGAGATAGAGCTCTGCTCATCCGTACTAGATCTACTCCACGTGAGGGACCGTGCCTCGTCGGAGAAGATCCATTTGGATTCAAGGCCTCCATCCAGAGAAGACAATCAAGACCTCCTCACGGAGAAGAACGGTTACTTGTGTATTGTCCTTTGTTGACTTTGGATCTCGTGTTACCTTGTGCCTCGATGATCTAGACCTTGTGTGATCGATCTCTTGTCGATTGAGTGCTTCTCTTGTTATCCCCCGTGATTTCCCTCGTGTTCTTCCGCGCCTTCTTCGTGTTCCCCCGTAGGATCCACTCCAAACGTGAAAGATCGGCCCCTAGGGTTCTGGCCTACATCATCTTGGTATCATGAGCCACGTTGATCATGTTTTTGGAGCCCCTACCCCGTGTTTTCTAGCTTGATTTTGTTGATTTCGTCCTAAATCCGAAAATCCCCAACAAAAATAGCACCCAATTTTTTTTGTGATTTGTTGGTTTTGATGATGTTTTGTTGATTTTGATCCGTGGATTTGGTGTGTGTAACTCGTGGATCTTGCTTTTCCCCACCTCCTCCCCCTCGAAATGCATCCAAAATCCACGGAATCTTCGAAATTCTCGCCGTTTTCGAGTTCATCCCGAGCAGTTCCCGAGAGCGATTGACCTGCTCGGATCATCTGGACCCTGACCCGGATCATCCGGACGCGCCCGGATCATCCAGCTCCTGGCCCGGATCATCTGGCTTCTTCTGCCGAAATTGCATTTTCTGTAGTTCTCCACCACCACCTCCTACGCCTACTCACTCCCCCACTTAGACCACCACCACCTTCACCTGCCAAAACCCCACAACACACCCTCCGTACCACCATTCGACTTTGGGTTCGAGAATTTGAGTTGTGATTTTCCCGTGTCCTATCGTGTTTCGGCTATTTAGGTACGGTGCGACTTCAACATCACCACCGCTCATCTTTGTCGACTACTCATCTTCGCTACGGATGGTAACTTCGATGACATCTTTGTCACACCTTGCAATTGCATTGATAAACATCATATCCCATCTTTTGCGTAGCTTACCCATCGAGACTAGCCATTGAGTATTGCCGGCAACGTGACTTGTGGACATTAGTGATCATACACCATACCATACATACCATATCATCTCTTGTGTCACAAAGTTGTCATCGCATACACAATTGCTATCTTGGTTCGAGAAGTATTGCATAAGAAAAGAGCTCAAAAGTGAAACAGCCAACCAAGCTTTTAAGCAAAAGAGAAAGATAAGCAAAGAGCTTATAAGCAAGAACCATAGCATCATACTACATTAACATTGTCATACCCGATCATCTTGGATCATATCACCGAAATACCATACATATAGCATACTTGGGATAGAGATCATTGCATTTTTGCCTAGTAGGTTGTGCACAAGCTCCGTATCCGCCTATTGTGCAATCGTGCTAGCGTCTCTCGAGTATTGTGCAACAAGAGCATTTTCATGGATTCCACATTTTGGCTCATTTTTGGTTTGCACAATCCCATTATTCTATTTGTGTGTGTGTTTCTGTGTTCCACTACTTGCTTGGTCTACTTGTTGAATTTGTGAATTTGCAAATCTTTATCGACATCTTTGAGTCAAACTAACAATTGCAATCAATTTTGTGCCACCATCCTAAACAAGCTCCACCATAAGCTTTTACTTGTGTAGGTGTGAGAACCCACAAGGATTGGTACCAATAGTGCTTTTTCATTGTCCGCATTTGAGTGAACTTGATTCATCGTCAACATCGGTCAAGGTACATTGGTATAAGTTCTTATATTTCTACCACTCACATTTTGCTTGGAATGATGGACAGGCCGAGTACTTCTACCAACCCACTCTTCATCGAGCAAGACGACGACATATCATCATACGTCACCAAGAGCCACCTCTTTGGTGCAAAACGAGCGTTACATCAAGAGCAACAAGCTATGAACGAACGCATCGACAACCTCGCCACCGACTTGCGACTCTCTGAGCAACGTACCAAGGACTACTTCGACAACAAGATCGATGCGCACAAGCAAGAGAACGATGCAAGGATGGACGAGATCCATGCCTTGTTGGTGAACCGTCCTCCTTCAACTTCTTCACATTCAAGACGGAGCCATTCAAGCCGACACTCCGATGACTCCTTCTCCAGCTCAAGTACACCGTCATCAAACACTCTTCGATGAGCCGCGTGTCAAGACTATCATGCATCTCGCAACCCGCTACACGACAAGCATTCACAAGAGCAAGTCGATGAGCAAGTCCCTCATCCTCACTCAAACCAAGTCGCTTTTGCTCAAGCTCAAGAACGACAATGACAACGGCGCCAAGAGGAAGAACGAGCGCGTCTACACCAAGAGGAACAAGACGCCGAGGCTCAACGTCTTCAACAACAACAACGTGAAGCGGAAGCTCTTGAGGCGCAACGTGCCCTTCAAGAATCAAGTCGAGCTATCGCCAACCGCAATCGCGAACGGCGCAATCAAGAGGAAGCCCTTCGAGAAGAAGTCCAAGAGAGGAACTACCAACCCCGCGTGCAACGCCAAGCTCCACAAGCTCCTCCACAAGCTCGTCAAGCTACACCTCAACCTCAAGTTCAACAAGAACAAGTTGATCATGGACTTCCTCCACGCCAAGAGCAACATGAGGATGATTACCCTCGATGTCAAGGGCATCATCATCACCATCGCCAACAACACAATGAAGAGCAACACTATGTTAAGCTCAAATTCACAATGCCCAAGTTCAATGGAAGCAATGATCCGGAAGAGTACCTCTTATGGGCATTGAAGGTCGACAAAATCTTTCGTTTCCACAACTATGAGGAAGAGAAGAAGATCGCTATGGCATCAACTTGAGTTCCGAGACTATGTGCTCATATGGTGGGAACAAATCCTTGAGCGCCGTCAAGCAAGAGGTGAACCTCCAATCACCACTTGGGCTCAAATGAAGGATGTCATGCGAGCACGTTTTGTGCCCACCTACTACAACCACGACCTCTTCAAGAAACTCCAACTCCTCAAGCAAGGAACAAAGAGTGTTCAAGTATACTACAAGGAAATGGAGATAGCCATCATTCGAGCCAATGTCAAGGAAGATGATGAGCAAACAATGGCACGTTTCTTGAATGGACTCAATCATCCCATCAAGAAGACCGCCGATTTCCAACCCTACTCCGACCTCATTGAGCTCGTGAATCAAGCGACCAAGGCGGAACATCGAGTGCAAGATGACTTCAAGTACACCAAGTACTCATCCAAGACCTACGGCTTCTCCAACAACCAAGCTTCAACAACTACTCCAACCTCTACATCAACCAAGCCTTCTCCAAGCAATGACGACAAGTCAAGTTACAAGAAAACTTCGGCAAGTTCAAGTCGTCTTCCTCCTACTACAAGCAACTTCAAGTCGCGTGCTTCATCATCTACTCCGACCGAGGAGACCGTCAAGACAAGCTCCTTCAAGTGTTTCACTTGCGGCTGTCGGGGCCACAAGTCTTATGAATGCACAAACAAGCGCACCATGATCCTCAACGACGATGGCAGCTGTGACTCCATGAGTGATGAGGAGATGGAATCCCTTGAGCAAGTGGCCATGCACCGGCGCATGAACGAGGATGAAGATGATCAAGTCTTCTGTGATGAGGATTCGAGCCCCGCTCTCGTTGTCTCCAAGGTCTTGACTCTTCAACATCAACAAGAAGAAGACCAAAGATGCCATATTTTCCACACTAAGGCCGGCATCAATGGAAGGTCCGTCAAGGTCATCATCGATGGAAGTAGTTGCCACTACTTGGCAAGTGAAGAACTATGCTCCAAGCTTCAATTGGTCAAGATGAAGCACGCGCACCCATACAAAGTCCAATGGCTAAGTGACTCCAGCACTATACGGGTTGAGCATACGGTCCAAGTCTCCTTCAAAATTGGTGCATATGAAGACACTTTGGATTGTGATGTCGTCCCAATGTCCGTTTGCCACCTCCTTCTTTGTAGGCCATGGCAATTCGACCGTGGTGTCATCCACAACGGGCGTACCAATCACTATAGCTTCAAGATGAAAGGGAAGGAGTATGTGCTACGACCTATGTCTCCTAGTCAAGTGATAGCCGACAAGCAAGCCACCCATCGTGCAAAGAAGAGTGAGAAAGTGATCCACCAAAAAGTGAGTGAGACCCACAAGCCAAACTTGAGCGCCTCTTCGCCTAGAGAGAAAAACCTAGTACTATTTGCCACAAAAAGTGAGATGAGAGAAGTGTGTGAGAACCCATCGAGTGTGATGCACTTTGTCCTTGTCTGCATGGATGGGGAACCAAAAGCTAACACCTCTCATGGGCTACCTTTAGTGTTTCAATCTCTTTTGCAGGAATTCCAAGATGTTTTCCCCGATGTGCTACCTCCGGCTCTACCTCCTCTACGAGGCATTGAGCATCGAATCGGCCTCATCCCCGGAGATCTCTCGTTTTCCCCTGTGATTTCCCTCATGTTCTTCCGCGCGTTCTTCATGTTCCCCCGTAGGATCCACTCCAAACGTGGCAGATCGGCCCCTAGAGTTCCGCCCTACATCAGTACTCCAGGCCTCCTAGCGCAAGCAGGGAGTATTTCCTGGATTCGCACGGTTGCCGCGAGCAGTTTGAGTACCTGTAGGTCCGACAAGGACTCTGAATGACAAAGTTATGACCCTTTTAGTGAACATCGGTCCATTCTATGGCAGTCCTTGAAAGTACTTCATTTTTCCGTGACGCTTTTTGCCTGACCGCCCCGAAATTTCTTGTCCTATATAGTGGAGATATTGTTTCAAAATATATATTGACCGATGCCAGGAATACCCTTTTGTTCTTGGCTTTAACGCGCATGAATTACAGCATGCCATCCGGCGAAAACAAGGAGAATAAGGAATATAGCCGCTGGATTTTCTTCAATTTACGGCCAAATGAGATTGCCCGGATCATGGAGTATCTGTAGAAAGCTACGTTTGTCCCTATCAAGGGGGCCAATGTCTATGAGCAACATATTGTCTTGAAATTCCTTCAAAAGGAAGTGCCAATGGGTTCAGAAACTTGTCCGAAAAACAGCGCGAATGATGTTCTTTGACTTTCAGGGACAAATAGACCTGATTAAAGCCAAATTTGATGGTACTCCGGGCCTCCTGGCACAAGACGAGAGTATTTTCCGGATTCGCACACTCGCCGTGAGAAGTTTGAGTACTTGTGGGTTCGACACATACTCCGAATGACAAAGTTGTGACCGTTTTAGTGCACATTGGTCAATTCTATGGGAGTACTTGAAAGTACTTCATTTTCCCGTGATGCTTTTTGCCTGATTGCCCCAAAATTTCTTGTCCTCTATAGTGGATATATTGTTTCCACATATATATTGACCGATGCGAGGAATGCCCTTCTGTTCTTGGCTTTCACGCGCATGAATTACAGCATGCCATCCGGCAAAAACAAGGAGAATAAGGAATATAGCCGCTGGACTTTCTTCAATTTATGGCCAAATGAGATTGCCTGGATCATAGAGTATCTGTAGAAAGCTACGTTTGTCCCTATCAGCGGGGTTAATGTCTATGAGCAACATAATCTCTCGAATTTCCTTCAAAAGGGAGTGCCAATGGGTTCAGAAACTTGTCCGAAAACAACGCGAATGATGTTCTTTGACTGTCAGGGCCAAAAAGTCCTGCTTAAGGCAAAATTTGTGGGTACACCGGCCCTCTTGGCGCAAGCAGGGACTATTTTATGGATTCGCACGCTCGCGACAAGCAGTTTGAGTACTTGTGGGTCCGACACGGACTCTGAATGACAAAGTTATGACCATTTTAGTGAACATCTGATGTAGGGCGGAACCCTATGTGGACGGTCTTTCATGTTTGGAGTGGATCCTACGGGGGAACATGATGAACGCGCGGAAAACACTAGGGGGAAACATGAGGGGAAAACGAGAGAATCACTAAACCGACAAGTAATCGATCACACAAGGGCTAGATCATCAAAAGCATAAGGTAACACGTGATCCAAAAATCAACAAGGGGAGGATACAAAGGTAGCCGTTCTTCTCCGTGAGGAGGTATTGATTGTCTTCCTTTGAAGTGGTCTTGAATCCGCTTGGGGGATCTTCTCCGAAGAGGTCGTGAGCTCCGAGGAGAAGTAACCAAGTGGATGAGCAAGGCTCTCACACAAAATATGAGCTAAACCATCGCTAAACCTAGCTAGGAGGTAGGACAGACCTATTTATAGTCGTAGTGCAAATGGGAGTCAAAGTGAAGGGGTACAAGGGCTCCTGCCCGTAGCTGTGGTCACTCAGGTGTCGGACGACCGGAAGACGTCGGATGTCTGGTGCTTCGGGATGGTCCTAACGTCCATAGATGTTGGACTTCCGTAATTTCGGCTCAGGTGCTGGTCGCCCGGTCGTCCGGTGGCTTCGGACTTCCGTTAATTTCCTCTCGGGTGCCCAGCTGCCAGACGTCCGGGGGGCATCGGTCGTCCGTGGCCCTGGGAGTCGTCGGACGTCCAGACAGGGCCGGTCGTCCGTGGCCTGTAGCTCTGTCCTGCCTTCCTTCCCTCGCTATAGCATCTCCCAGGGCTCGGATGTCCGGGACCGGCCGGTCGTCCGGTGCCTGTAGCTTCACAACTGGCTCTTCTTCTTGATGTCCATGCTTCGAGTCCTTGCCACCTTGGCCATTGGGTGTAGTTGTCCCATGGCTCTCCTCCAAGTACCTGATCACACACAGAGTGTCCATATGAGGTAGTAGCCAAGTCTCGTGAGTAGAGAGAGGAAGTTCGGAGAGGAGCGACTTCACCTTATCTTCGATAGCCTTTTCTCTAGCTCTTGTCATGGGTCCAAGTGGTGTTGAGGGAGATGTAGGTACGTCCATGGGGATGAGCGAGGGATGCTCCGCATCATCTCCCCCCCCCCTTGGGAAAGAGCCGACCTCGAATCAAAAGCTTCATCTCCATGGTATGGCGCGAGGTCCTTGACGTTGAAGATGTCGCTCACATTGTACTTGCCTCATGGTATGTCTATCTTGTAGGCGTTGTCGTTGTAGCGTGCTAGCGCCGTGAAGGGTCCATCGGCTCGAGGGAGAAGTTTGGAGTTGCGTTCATTGGGGAAGCTGTCCTTTAGATGGTGTAGCCACACGAGATCGCCAATGTTGAAGACCATGGGTCCCTTGTTGACGCTGAGCCTGGTTGCTAGTCGTTGTACTTGGTGCTCGATGGTGAGTCTTGTATCCTCATGCATATTGTTGATGTAGCTTGCCCGTGCACTCGCATCCATGTTGGTGCGCTCTTGTAGAGGAAGAGGTAGAATGTCCAAGGTGACAACGGGTTGAAGCCGTAGACGACCTCGAAGGGAGACTTGCTGGTAGTCGAATGTCTTGCACGGTTGTAGGCGTACTCGGTGATGGGTAGACATGCTTCCCACTCCTTGATGTTCTTCTTGATCAACACGCGAAGTAGAGTGGAGAGAGTCCGGTTCATCACCTCTGTTTGGGTCGGTTTGAGGATGGTATGCGGATGAGAACAAGAGCTTCATTCCGAGCTTGGCGCATAGGGTCCTCCAAAAGTAACTCAAGAACTTGACGTCATGATCGGAGATGATTGTCTTTGGTACTCCATGGAGTCGCAAGATTGCCCTGCAAAAGAGATTTGCAATGTGTGAAGCATCGTCTATCTTGTTGCAAGGAATGAAATGTGCCATCTTAGAAAATTGGTCCACAATAACAAACACAGAATCTTTTCCATTTTGATTTCTTGGCAAACCAAGTACAAAATCCATGCTAATGTCTTCCCAAGGTTGATAAGGAATAGGAAGAGGCATGTAAAGACCATGAGATTGAGCTTTAGACTTAGCTTTGCGACATGTAGAGCATCGGGTGGTGAAGCGTGAGACGTATCGAAACATCTTGGGGCAAAAATAGTTCTTGGAGAGCATGGTGAATGTCTTATCTCGTCCAAAGTGTCCCATGAGTCCGCCTCCATGAGCCTCTTGCAAAAGTAGCAAACGAAGAGAAGACTCGGGAATGCATAGTTTGTTAGCTTCCATAAGATAAGCATCCTTGATATAATATTGTTCCCAAAAAGTATGCGTCGAACACTTAGCATAAGGAATAGCAAAAAATGGATCATTAGCATACAAGTCTTTGATGTGCTCGAAACCAATAACATTCAACTCAAGTTTAGTGACAAGCGTGCATATGCGTGAAAGCGCATCCGCAACTACATTTTCCTTACCCTTAATGTACTTGATCACATAGGGGAAAGATTCAATAAATTCACTCCATTTGGCATGACACTTATTCAACTTAGTTTGACCTTTTAAGTACTTAAGCGTTTCATGATCGGTGTGTATGACAAACTCGTGAGGTCTAAGATAATGTTCCCAAACATGTAGCACATGCACTAAAGCATACAATTCTTTATCATAGATTGGATAGTTAAGTTGAGCACCGAAGAGTTTTTCACTAAAATATGCAATGGCTCGTTTTTCTTGCATCAAAACTCCGCCAATTCCAGTACGACTTGCATCACAATGAACCTCAAAAGTTTTGTCAAAATTGGGCAAAGCAAGAATCGGAGCATGAGTAAGCAAAGACTTGAGCTCATCAAAAGCGGTGGATTGCAAAGATCCCCAAACAAAAGGAGCATTCTTCTTACTCAAGGCATGCAAAGGAGCAGCAATAGTGCTAAAATCTTTCACAAAGCGACGATAAAAACCCGCAAGACCAAGAAAACTACGCACTTGTTGCAAATTGGTGGGTTGGGGCCAAGTTTTAATTGCTTCGATTTTAGATTCATCAACATGAACACCCTTGGATGATACAACAAAACCCAAGAAAACCACTTTGTCAACACCAAATGTGCACTTTTTCATGTTTGCATAAAGACTTTCCTTGCGAAGGGTTTGCAAAACAGCCCTAACATGATTAAGATGCTCTTTCATGGTTTTGCTAAACACAAGAATATCATCTAAGTAAACCACAACAAAGACTCCAATATAAGGGCGAAGCACATGATGCATAAGACGCACGAAAGTACCGGGAGCCTCCGATAATCCCATAGGCATTACTAACCACTCATATAAGCCAAATTTGGTTTTGAAAGCAGTTTTCCATTCATCACCCTCTTGAATGTGGATTTCATAATCGCCACTTTTAAGATCAATTTTTGAGAAAAAGTTGGATCCACTAAGTTCATCAAGCATATCATCTAAGCGAGGAATGGGATGCCTATAGCAAACGGTAATAGCATTTATAGGTCTACAATCGGAACACAAGCGGAAACTTCCATCGGGCTTAGGCACAAGTATAACCGGAACGGCACAAGGACATAAGCTTTCACGTACATGACCGTTGTCGATTAGTTGTTGTACTTGCCATTGAATCTCCTTGGTTTCTTCGGGATTGACACAGTATGGAGCTTTGTTTGGAAGAGGCGCTCCGGGGACGAGGTCGATTCAATGCTCAATGCCTCGCAGAGGAGGTAGATTCGGAGGTAGCTCATCGGGAAAAACACCTTGGAATTCCTGCAAAAGATATTGAAACACTAAAGGTAGCTCATGAGAGGTGTTAGTTTTAGGTTCTCCATCCTTGCACACAAGGACAAAGTGCATCACACTCGATGGGTTCTCACACACTTCTCTCATCTCACTTTTTGTGGCAAATAATTTGAGGTTTTTCTCTCTAGGCAAAGAGGCGCTCAAGTTTGGCTTGTGGCTCTCACTCACTTTGGGGTGGATCACTTTCTCACTCTTCTCTCCACGATGGGTGGCTTGCTTGTCGGCTATCACTTGACTAGGAGACATTGGTCGTAGCACATATTCCTTCCCTTTAATCTTGAAGCTGTAGTGATTGGTGCGCCCAATGTGGATGACACCATGGTCGAATTGCCATGGTCGACCAAGAAGGAGGTGTCAAACGGTCATTGGGACCACATCACACTCCAAAGTGTCCTCATATGCACCAATTTTGAAGGAGACTTGGACCGTATGCTCAACTCGGATAGTGCCAGAGTCACTTAGCCATTGAACCTTGTAGGGGTGCGGGTGCTTCCTCTTCACTTGCCAAGTTGTGACAACTACCTCCATCAATGATGACCTTGATGGACCTTCCATTGATGCCGGCCTTGGTGTGGAAGATATGGCATCGTTGGTCGTCTTCTTGTTGATGTTGAAAAGTCAAGACCTTGGAGACAACAAGAGCGGGGCTCGTATCTTCATCACAAAAGACTTGATCATATTCATCCTCGTTCGCACGCCGGTGCATGTCCACTTGCTCAATAGCTTCCATCTCCTCATCACTCATGGAGTCATATATGCCATCGTTGTTGAGGATCATGGTGCGCTTGTTTGTTCATTCATAGGACTTGTGGCCTCGGCCGCCGCAAGTGAAACACTGGAAGGAGCTTGTCTTGACAGTCTCATCGGTCGGGGTAGATGACGAAGCACGCGGCTTGAAGTTGCTTGTAGTAGGAGGAAGACGACTTGAACTTGCCGAAGTTCTCTTGTAACTTGACTTGTCGTCGTTGCTTGGAGAAGGCTTGGTTGATGTCGAAGTTGCAGTAGTTGTTGAAGCTTGGTTATTGGAGAAGCCGTAGGTCTTGGATGAGTACTTGGCGTACTTGAAGTCATCTTGCATTTGACGTTCCGCCTTTGTAGCTTGATGCACGAGCTCAAGGAGGTTGGAGTAGGGTTGGAAGTCGGCGATCTTCTTGATGGGATGATTGAGTCCATTCAAGAATCGTGCCATTGTTTGCTCATCATCCTTCGTGACATTGGCTCGAATCATGGCAATCTCCATTTCCTTGTAGTATTCTTCAACACTCTTTGTTCCTTGCTTGAGGAGTTGGAGCTTCTTGAAGAGATCGCGGTTGTAGTAGGTTGGCACAAAATGTGCTCGCATGACATCCTTCATTTGAGCCCAAGTGGTGATTGGAGGTTCACCTCTTGCTTGTCGGTGCTCAAGGACTTGTTCCCACCATATGAGCACATAGTCTTGCAACTCAAGTGATGCCATAGCGATCTTCTTCTCTTCCTCATAGTTGTGCAAGCGAAAGATTTTGTCGACCTTCAATGCCCGGTATTCTTCGGGATCATTGCTTCCATTGAACTTGGGCATTGTGAATTTGATCTTGCTATAGCGTTGCTCCTCGTTGTGTTGTTGGCGATGGTGATGATGACGCCCTCGACATGGAGGGTAATCATCCTCATGTTGCTATTGGCGTGGAGGAAGTCCATGATCAACTTGCTCTTGTTGAACTTGAGGTTGAGGTGGAGCTTGACGAGCTTGTGAAGGAGCTTGTGGAGCTTGACGTTGCACACGTGGTTGGTAGTTCCTCTCTTGGATTTCTTCTCGAAGGGCTTCCTCTTGATTGCACCATTTGCGATTGCGGTTGGCGATAGCTCGACTTGATTCTTGAATGGCACGTTGCGCCTCAAGAGCTTTTGCTTCTCATTGTTGTTGTTGTTGTTGAAGACGTTGGGCCTTGGCGTCTTGTTCCTGTTGGTGTAGACGCGCTCGTTCTTCTTCTTCTTGGCGCCGTAGTCGTTGTCGTTCTTGAGCTTGAGCAAAAGCGACTTGGTTTGATTGTGGACGAGGGGCTTGCTCATCGACTTACTCTTGTGAATGCCTGACGTGTAGCGGGTTGCGAGATGCATGACGGTCTTGACGCGCGGCTCGTCGAAGAGTGTTCTATGACAGTGTACTTGAGCCGGAGAAGGAGTCGTCGGAGTATCGACTCGAGTGGCTCCGTCTTGAGTATGACGATGTAGAAGGAGGCCGGTTCACCAACAAGGCGCAGATCTCATCCATTCTTGCATCGTTCTCTTGCTTGTGTGTGTCGAGCTTGCTATCTAAGTAGTCTCATGTACGTTGCTCGGAGAGTCGCAAGTCGGTGGCGAGGTTGTCGATGCGGTCGTTCATTGCATGTTGCTCTTGATGCAACGCTCGTTGTGCATCAAAGAGGTGTCTCTTGGTGACGTATGATGACATGTCGTCGTCTTGCTCGATGAAGAGTGGGTTGGTAGAATTACTCGGCCTATCCATCATTCCAAGCAAAAATGTGAGTGCTAGAAGGAGAAGAACTTATACAAATGTACCTTGACCGATGTTCATGATGAATCAAGTTCACTCAAATGCGGACAATGAAATAGCTATATTGGTACCAATTCTTGTCGGTTCTCACACCTACACAAGTAAAAGCTTATGGTGTAGCTTGGTTAGGATGGTGGCATAAAATTTGGTGCAATAGTAACTGAGCTTCAATAATGTTGGAAATGATTCACAAATTTGCAAATGCAACAAGTAGACCAAGCAAGTGGGGGGGACACGGAAACACACGCTCAAATAGATAAATGGGATTGTGCAAACCAAAAGTGAGCCAAAATGTGGAATCCACGAAAATGCTCTTGTTGCACAATACTAGAGAGATGCTAGCACGATTGCACAATAGGCGGATACGGAGCTTGTGCACAACCTACTAGGCAAAAATGCAACGATCTCTATCCCAAGTATGCTATATGTATGGTATTTCGGTGCTATGATCCAAGATGATCTTATGTGACAATCTTAATGTAATATGATGCTATGGTTCTTTCTCATAAGCTATTTGCTTATCTTTCCTCTTTGCTTAAAAGCTTGGGTGGCTCTTTCACTTTTGAGCTCTTTTCTTATGCGAAACTTCACGAACCAAGATAGCAATTGTGTATGCGATGACAACTTTGTGACACACAAATTGATGCCAAGATATGCACCACTATGTTATGGTATGTATACTATGGTGTATGATCACTAATGTGCACAAGTCACGTTGCCGACAATACTCAATGGCTAGTCTCGATGGGTAAGCGACGCAAAAGTAAGGCCATGTGGGGTATCAATGCAATTGCAAGGTATGACAAAGATGTCATCGATGTTACCGTCCTTGCCGATGATAAGACCCTTGCGAAGATGAGCCGTGGTGATGATGAAGTCGAACCGTACCTAAATAGCCGAAACACCATAGGACACGGGAGCCACACCTCAAAATCTCAAGGACCAAAACGTGTCAATATCGTCATAGGAGGTATTGTGGAAGATGGTGGTGTATGTGGGTTTTGAAGATGTGGTGGAAGGTGGGGTTGTGGTGGTGGCCAAACTGAAAATTTCAGTTTCGTCAGAGTTTCACAAACGTCCGGTTTTTTACGATCGTCGGACGTCCGGCAGGGTCCGGTCATTTGGTGCCTGGGCGAAATTCGGGCACGGGATGAACTGCGCGATTTCGGGGTTGAGGTAGATGGTGAGGTCAAAATCGAGCGGATTGGTGGATGGAAAAGGGTGGGGAGGGTGGGGAAAGCTAGATCCACATGTAGCAACTCAAATCCATGGACCAAATCGAACAAAATCTTAACTCACCAACAAATCACAAAAAAAATTGGGGCTATTTTCGGTGGGGAATTTTCGAATTTAGGACGAAAACAACAAAATCAAGCTAGAAAACACGAGGTAGGGACTCCAAAAACGTGATCAACGTGGCTCATGATACCAAGATGATGTAGGGCGGAACCCTATGTGGACGATCTTTCACGTTTGGAGTGGATCCTATGGGGGAACACGACGAACGCGCGTAAAACACAAAGGGGAAACACGGGGAAAAAATGAGAGAATCACTAAACGGACAAGTAATCGATCACACAAGGGCTAGATCATCGAAAGCATAAGGTAACACATGATCCAAAAATCAACAAGGGGAGGATACAAAGGTAGCCGTTATTCTCCGTGAGGAGGTCTTGATTGTCTTTCCTTGAAGGGGTCTTGAATCCGCTTGGGGGATCTTCTCCGAAGAGGTCGTGAGCTCCAAGGAGAAGTAACCAAGTGGATGAGCAAGGCTCTCACACAAAATATGAGCTAAACCATCGCTAAACCTAGCTAGGAGGTAGGAGAGACCTATTTATAGTCGTAGTGCAAATGGGAGTCAAAGTGAAGGGGTACAAGGGCTCCTGCCTGTAGCTGCGGTCACTCAGGTGTCGGACGTACGGAAGACGTCGGATGTCTGGGGCTTCGGGACTGTCCGGACGTCCGTACCTGTCGGACTTCCGTAATTTCGGCTCGGGTGCTGGTCGCCCGGTGGTCCGGTGGCTTCGGTCTTCCGTTAATTTCCTCTCGGGTGCCCAGCTGCCGGACGTCCGTAGGGCGTCGGTCGTCCGTGGCCATGGGAGTCGTCGGACGTCCGGACAGTGCCGGTCGTCCGTGGCCTGTAGCTCTGTCCTGCCTTCCTTCCCTCACTGTAGCATCTCCCAGGGCTCGGATGTCCGGGACCGGCCGGTCGTCCGGTGCATGTAGCTTCACAACTGGCTCTTCTTCTTGATTTCCATGCTTGGAGTCCTTGCCACCTTGGCCATTGGGTGTGGTTGTCCCGTGGCTCTCCTCCAAGTACCTGATCACACACAGAGTGTCCATATGAGGTAGTAGCCAAGTCTCGTGAGTAGAGAGAGGAAGTTCGGAGAGGAGCGAGTTCACCTTATCTTCGATAGCCTTTGCTCTAGCTCTTGTCATGCATCCAAGTGGTGTTAAGGGAGATGTAGGTACGTCCATGGGGATGAGCGAGGGATGCTCTGCATCAACATCGGTCCATTCTATGGCAGTCCTTGAAATTACTTCATTCTCCCGTGACGCTTTTTGCCTGATCGCCCCAATTCTTGTCCTTATAGTGGAGATATTGTTTCCACATATATATTAACGATGCCAGGAATGCCCTTTTGTTCTTGGCTTTCTCGCGCATGAGTTATAGCATGCTATCCTATGAAAACAAGGAGAATATAGCATATAGCCGCAGGATTTTCTTCAATTTACGGCCAAATGAGATTGCCCGAATCATAGAGCATCTGCAGAAAGCTACATTTGTCTCTACGAGGGGGGCTAATGTATATGAGCAACATAATCTCTCGAATTTCCTTCAAAAGAAAGTGCCAATGGGTTCAGAAACTTGTCCGAAAAAATGTTCGTTGACTTTCAGGGCCAAAAATTCCTACTTAAGGCCGAATTTGAGGGTACTCCGGGCCTCCTAGCGCAAGCAGGTAGTATTTTATGGATTCGCATGCTCGCCACGAGCAGTTTGAGTACTTGTGGGTCCAACAAGGACTCCAAATGACAAAGTTATGACCGTTTTAGTGAACATCGGTTTATTCTATGGCAGTCCTTGAAAGTACTTCATTTTCTCGTGACGCTTTTTGCCTGACCACCCCGAAATTTCTTATCCTCTATAGTGGAGATATGGTTTGCACATATATATTAACAGATGCGAGGAATGCCCTTTTGTTCTTTGCTTTCACGTGCATGAGTTACAGCATGCCATCTGGTGAAAACAAGGAGAATAAGTCATATAGCCGCATGATTTTCTTCAATTTATGGTCAAATGAGATTGCCTGAATCATAGAGCATATGTAGAAAGCTATGTTTGTCCCTACCAGGGGGGCTAATGTCTATGAGCAACATAATCTCTCGAATTTCCTACAAAAGGAAGTGCCAATGGGTTCAGAAACTTGTCCGAAAAACAACGGAGACTGATGTTCTTTGACTTTCAGGGCCAAATAGTCCTGCTTAAGGCCGAATTTGAGGGTACTCCAGGCCTCCTAGCACAAGCAGGGAGTATTTTCTGGATTCGCACGCTCGCCACGAGAAGTTTGAGTACTTGTGGGTTCGACACAGAGTCCGAATGATAAAGTTATGACTGTTTTAGTGAACATCGGTCCATTCTATGGCAGTCCTTGAAAGTACTTCATTTTCCCGTGACGCTTTTTGCCTAACCGCCCCAAAATTTCTTGTTCTCTATAGTGGAGATATTGTTTCCACATAAATATTGACCGATGCTAGGAATGCCCTTTTGTTCTTGGCTTTCACGCGGATGAGTTACAACATGCCATCCGGTGAAAACAAGGAGAATAACGCATATAGACGCTGGATTTTCTTCAATTTACGGCCAAATGAGATTTCCCGGATCGTAGAGCATCTGCAGAAAGGTACATTTGTCCCTACCAGGTGATACGGTCACCGCAGGTACTCTTGTCATTCCTCCGTTACTATCAAGTAAAATATCTGACAACCGAGAGGCTCACTATGATAACAAGATGCAAAAGTATGTGGTTCACGCTTTGCGTCATAAGAAGATAATGTGTTCTACAAAACAGAGAGGAATCTTAGGTGTGATGCCTATTCCATATGCTACTGCAGTTGCTCCTCGGATTGTGCCTCAGAAGTAAGTGAAGCCTATGTTTGAAACACTTGCCAATATTTGTACGAAGGCCAAGTAAGAATGAAAGTTTGATTGCTAACATACGGCAGCATCAACTTAATTTTGTTTTGGCCTAGCAACCATACATGCAAGCATACGTACGTGAGTCCTTGGATGAATCAAGTCTACAATAATGGCATGGCAGAGAAGCAGACGTGTCCTTTTTATTTGTTTTCTAGTTTAATTAGTTTTTGTAGTTTCTCTTTAGTTTCTACGTACAACTTGTAACGTGAGGAGTCCTTATTGTTTTCCTAGTCAAGGTCGGACCTGGCCCAATTGTTAAGCACCACCTATCTAAGCATGGGGTGTAGGGTTGTCTAGGTTTTAGGTCTTTAGTACGTGAAGAAAATACTCAGAAAAGCATCTGATGGATGCGCTACATCTATGTTCCCGTGTTCCATAATTTTGGTTCGATGATTGCATGTGTTCTGGCGACCTAGATTGCCAGGGCATTAGTTTTGTTCGGTTCTTGATCTTCCAGGATCGATCCAATCTCTCTTTTGCTTTTTCATCTACTTCTAATCTCCTCTGTTATTTACTCCATCGCCGCCACCGCCGCTAATAGCCATTAGCTTAATCCCTCCATCTATCCTAATAACTACCACGTGCACTTTTTCTTCCAAAAATTATTTCTTCCAGTTGTTTGCGCGAGTGAAAGATCGGGGCCACCCCAAAAATCGTCTCAACGCTACTTGAGGCATATCAGCTAGTATCAGAGCACGCCAGGTTTATCACTGCGAGTGATGTCAATCGCAAGCAAGCGTGACGAGGATGAGGTGCAGGACGATGACGGGCCGCCGCAATATGGTCCCGTTCTGGACCCAGGTGTCCGTGCTATGTTCAAGGCAACATACTAGCACTTCGACAACCGCATGAAGGCCCTCGATGAGACGGTGGCCAACGGGTGCTAGGCCATGTAGGCCACCCTCCATCACCGAGAGGCAAGGGCAACAGGCACGGCTGCTCCAGCGAGGGCACAACATGCCCTGCAGCACCGAGAACCTCTACATGTCCATGACGCGGACGTTGCCAACAATGACGATGATGCTGAGTCTGAGGATGGTTCTGATGCTCGCGGTGACTTGCCTCGCCGACCATGACATGATGCTCGTCCCCTTGATGATGGACCAAGGCGGCGCCGTGATGAGGACGAGGACGGAGGTATTGGTAGAATAAAAATTACTATACCTTCATTCACAGGCAAGGCCAGTCCCGAGGAGTATCTTGAGTGGGAGATGCGAGTGGAGCAGATTTTTTATAACCACCATTACTCCGAGGAGCGGAAGATTTCATTTTGCTTCTCTTGAATTTTTAGGTTACGCATTAATTAGGTGGGATCAACTCAACCGTAATGACGCGCGACCGAAATCATGGTGATGAGGACATCAATACCATTGTTACACCCACAGGCCCTACTGCTACATATACTCGACCAATTACTAGAGCTCATGCACGCCAATTAAATTATCAGGTATTCGTTTCTTGGTAATGATTCTAATGTTCATGAGAATATGATGCTGCCTAAATTGGATAAATCTGTTTTGCTTACAAATGAAGGGCCTAGCTTGGAGAAGGATGAACATTGGAGCAAGAACAAGCATGGAGATGTTGGCATGCACAAGGGGAACAAGAACGGAGTTACAAGTGATGATTTCAGGACTTTGAAGCCACCATAATGAGTGCATGAAGCCTTGGACGAAATATACAAGATGCCACTTCATAAATTTCATCCAGAGGCTATTTTAGGTGATGCGTCACCTTATTATTGGGCCAGGCCCATGTAATTTCGAAATACATAAGTATAGGCTATTTTTAGAGTCCGTATGTGTGGGGAAACAAGAGATAGGGTTAGTTTTGGACCCCTCCACCAAGGGCCACGAAATTCCCCCCTCTTTGTCCATATATACAGCCCTTAGGGCACCGTTTAGACTTTGAGTTTTGTTTAGACTAAATGTTCGCCGTAGCTGCAACTTCGCGTACTCCGTTTGTGTTCAACGACCAGACGAAGGTGTCACAGAACCCCACCTTCATTAATAAAGCTTTCCTCTTATATTCGCAATATCCAGATTGCAATCTCAGTTTCTTGCTTCTTCTTTGTTTGCTCGCAGGAAACAGACCCTCGTGGTCAGGTTGATCGTGCTCCGGCATGGTCAATAACCCCTCGGAAGTTGGTTTAGCGATTGCTAAGGCGTGACGTCTCACATGTTTGTGGTTGGATCGTCAAGGTCGACTCCCACAAAAAATGGTAACCACCATCTCATCGAAACATCGGGACACCTTTGCCTCTATTAAGTGGTATCAGATTTTCAGGTTGCTCGGTGAGATTTTACATTTTTTCGTAGTTTAAATCGAGTATGTTTCTTCATACCTATAGTCCACGAAAAAGCCAAAAAAATAGGGTTAGTTCATCCTATCCGAACCAACCTGAGCCTTTGCATAATCTTTTCTGTATTTGCTTTGTTGAATTTGCGGTTGCATCGTCGTGTCAAGTTGCTGGTCTTAGCGTCTAGTCTTTAGAGTTTCGAGTTCTGGTCATAAGTTGTCACGCCGCCGCCGCACTATCATCATCGCCCATGCCATCTACCACCACCGCATATACCATCACCAATTCGTATCCATATACCACCACCAGTCCGTATCCATATACCACCACCGCTGCCATATTTTTCCATCATATAATCGCCACCAGTCTGTGCTTCACCGCACATCATATACCATCATTACCAGTCCAAGTTCCACCAGATTCATCTCCGCCACCAGTCCGAGTTCAGTATTTGTTCCTTTATTTTTGAGTTCCAGATCACATGATACTACGAGACGTGACCAAGTCACACTCCCCAACTTTTGTGCTGGTCTTAGTGTCTAGTCCTTTAGGGTTTCGAGTTCTGTTCACAAGTTGTCACGCCGCCGCCGCATCACCGTCATCACCACTGCCATATACCACCATCATCGTCACCGCTGCCATATACCAGCATCGTCATCACTGCTTCCATATACCACCATCGTCATCACCGCTGCCATATACCACCATCGTCATCACCGCTGCCATATACCACCTATTCACTGCCATCACAATAATCCGAGTCCACCTCCATCGGAGATTCGCCACCAGTCCGTGTTCCACCGCCCTACATATATCTGCCACAAGTCCGAGTTTCCACCAGATTCATGTCCGCCACCAGTCCTAGTCCGAGTCCAGTATTTGTTCCTTTGTTTTCGATTTCTAGATCACGCTATACTACGAGTCGTGACCAAGTCGGACTCCCCAACTTCTGTGCCACCCACAGGAGAAAAATAGTTCCAAACTCAAAAAAAAACTAAGTCCGGAAAATTATGGCTAGGCAGTTTTTAGACCATTTGTAGAGTTTTTCGAAAAAAAAATGTTGCGGAGCAAAAAAAGAGGAAAAAAAGTGCAAAATAAAGTGAAAAAAAAGAGAAAAAAATTCAGAGTGTGCTCCTCCCTTGTTTACGTGCCGCGCCATGATTTTGTTAGTGTTCTAGGCTCGCGTCTCTAGCATGGTCTAGCCTAGGACCAGCACGGTACCGTCGTTGAGCATTTATTCAACTTTGCATCTCTGAATTGATTATTGCTGACCCTTTTTGCTACCACATTATAAGCCTTGCCAGCTCCGCATACATCTACGTCGTGCGTTTGACTCTCCCTGGTAATCGCTCTATCCAAGCTTTGAGAGTTTTGACTACAACGGTTGTCGATCACCACTTGCTGCTGGGTAAGAACTGGTAAGAATTTGAGATTCGCTTGACGGATTTGTGACATCCTGCCACTTTCTAGTAGTCTGTAGGATCATATTCTTGCGTGTTTCTATTGCTGCTAACCATGGCAGGACAACAAGCCAACGAGATTGACTGGGAGAACATGATGAACAAGGAGTTACATGATAAATTTCAGCAAATTATGAGTGGCCAGGTGGGGGATGTGCTAAACAGATTTGAAGAGGCTATGGAGAAGATAGATGCCATAGAGAAGTCGTTCGAGACAAAGCTGGATATCAAGTTTAATGAATTGCTCAACTGTCTTCCCCAACCACCACCGGTTGCACCTGTCGCACCTCTACAACAACAACAACAACACCTCCAACGCCGCCTTCCAAATCAAGTGGGACGAGCACAGCGCGTTCCAATTGAGACTAGTCAAAATTCTGGTGCTGCTGCACCTATTGTTGATGCTTCTTTGGCTCCTGCTACTGCGGCTGCTGGTGCCGAGGAGGATGACGATTATGCGGGTGATTATGAGGATGAGGTTGATCAAAATTTGAACTACGTGGAGCCACCAGCACCATCACCAACAGGTCGACCTCAGCTATATATTCGCAACTGTAGGCCTGCACCACCACCTTAGGTATGAGATAATGACCATATTGCTAAACTGAAATTGAATATTCCACCATTTGAGGGTAGATATGTTCCTGATATATATCTTACTTGGGAGTTAGAAACTGAACAACGTTTTACATGTTTACAATATCCCGAGGAGAGACGGTTGCTGCTACTGTTTGTGCTTTCACTAGTTTTGCATGTGTATGGTGGTCTGAACATTGTCGATTATATCCTATTCCAGCTACTTGGGCTGCTTTGAAACTGCTATGCGTACTCGTTGGGTTCCACCATATTATCAATGTGAATTACGTAAAAAATTGCAGCGTTTAAGACAAGGAAAAAATTCTTTAGAAGAATATTATCAGGAATTACAAACTGGCATGATTAGATTTGGTTTGTTGAGGAGAATGAAGCTATGCTTGCATGTTTTATGGGTGGGTTAAATAAAGAGATTCAGACCATTCTAGAGTATAAGGAATATACTAATATCACTCGTTTATTCCATCTTGCTTGTAAAGCAGAACGTGAAGTGCACGATCGACAAGCATTAGCGCGAACTAACTTTTCTGCAGGTCGACCTTCATCATGGACACTGTGTGCGTCCTCTACTTCCACTGCACCAGCACCTCCATCAGGTGCCACCTCCAGCCGTGATACAAGAAAGCAGGCACAACGACCACTATCTGCCAAAAGCACACCTATCGGGCCTGCATAGATCTCTTCTTCTTCCATGGCATCAACAGGGCACACAAGTGATATTATTTGTCGTCGTTGTAAGGGAAGAGGACATTATGCGTGAGAATGCAACTCTCAGCGTGTGATGATTGCTACTGAGGATGGTGGGTATGAGTCCGCTAGTGACTATGATGAGGAGACTTTGGCTCTTATTACACGTGAAGAACATGGTGGAGATAATTCTGAACATGAGACGCAATACATGGCTCCTGAAGATGCTGACAGGTATGAATGTTTAGTTGCTCAACGTGTTTTGAGTGTGCAGGTCACACAAGCTGAGCAAAATCAGAGGCATAATTTGTTCCATACAAAGGGAGTTGTGAAGTAACGTTTTGTTCGCGTCATCATTGATGGAGGGAGATGCAACAACTTGGCTAGCATGGAGATGGTGGAGAAGTTATCTCTCACCATACGACCATATCCACATCCTTACTATATCAGATGGTTCAATAACAGTGGCAAGGTTAAGGTAACGCGTGTGCTGATTATGTTGATTGTGATGTGGTACCCATGCAAGCATGTTCCTTATTACTTGGTAGACCATGGCTATTTGATAAAAATTCGGTACACCATGGTAGAAACAATCAGTATACTCTTGTTCATAAGGATAAACATATTACTTTGCTTCCAATGTCTCCTGATTCCATTTTGAAAGATGATATTAATAGAGCTAATAAAGCAAAACAGGAGAAAAATAAGAGTGAGAATCAGATTGTGGCAAAAGAATTTGAGCAACAAATGAAGCCTAATAATAGTGTTTCTTCTGAAATTAAATTGAAAAGTGCATGTTTATTTGCCACCAAATCTGATATTGATGAGCTAGATTTCAGCAAATCTGTTTCCTATGCTTTTGTGTGCAAAGAGGCATTATTTTCATTCGAGGACGTGCCTTCCTCTTTGCCTCCTGTTGTCACTAACATTTTGCAGGAGTTCGCTGACGTCTTACCACAAGA
This sequence comes from Triticum aestivum, assembly GCF_018294505.1. Classification (NCBI taxonomy): domain Eukaryota; kingdom Viridiplantae; phylum Streptophyta; class Magnoliopsida; order Poales; family Poaceae; genus Triticum; species Triticum aestivum. Next base: position 351,328,050 of record NC_057801.1, read on the forward strand.
CGTGCCATCGCGATTACCACCTATTCGAGGGATTTTGAGCATCAGATTGACTTAATTCCCGGTGCTTCACTGCCAAACCGTGCGCCATACCGTACCAATCCAGAGGAGACGATGGAGATTATGCGTCAAGTACAGGAACTTCTCGACAAAGGTTATATACGCGAATCCCTTAGTCATTGTGTTGTTCCTATTATTCTAGTGCCGAAAAAGCATGGTACATGGCGTATGTGTGTTGATTGTAGAGGCATTAATAATATTACTATTCGTTATCGTCATCCTATTCCTAGGCTAGATGATATGCTTGATGAATTGAGTGGCTCTACAATATTCTCCAAAGTTGATTTGCGTAGTGGATACCATCAAATTCGTATGAAATTGGGGGATGAATGGAAAACGACATTTAAAACTAAGTTTGCATTATATGAGTGGATAGTCATGCCTTTTGGGTTAACTAATGCACCTAGTACTTTCATGAGATTAATGAACAAAGTTTTACGTGCTTTCATTGGACGATTTGTGGTAGTTTACTTTGATGACATATTGATTTACAGCAGATCTTTGGAGGAACATTTGGAACATTTACATGCTGTTTTTATTGCTCTACGTGATGCACATTTGTTTGGTAACCTTGGGAAGTGCACCTTTTGCATCGACCGAGTGGCTTTTCTTGGCTATGTTGTTACTCCACTAGGAATTGAAGTTGATAAAGCCAAGATTGAAGCTATTGAGAGTTGGCCACAACCCAAAATGGTCACACAAGTGAGGAGCTTTCTTGGCCTCGCTGGATTCTATAGGCGTTTTGTGAGAGATTTTAGCACCATTGCTGCACCTCTCAATGAGCTTACAAAGAAGGATGTGCCTTTTGTTTGGGGTACCGCACAGGAAGAAGCCTTCACGATGTTGAAAGATAAGTTTACACATGCTCCTTTACTCCAACTTCCTGATTTTAATAAGACATTTGAGCTTGAATGTGATGCTAGTGGAACTGGATTAGGAGTCGTGTTATTACAAGCTGGCAAACCTGTTGCATACTTTTCTGAAAATTTGAGTGGGCCTAGTCTGAATTATTCTACTTATCAAAAAGAACTATATGCTCTTGTTTGGACTTTAGAAACATGGCAACATTATTTATGGCCCAAAGAATTTGTTATACATTTCGATCATGAATCTTTGAAACATATTAAAAGTCAAGCTAAACTTAATCGTAGACATGCTAAATGGGTTGAATTCATCGAGACTTTCCCTTATGTCATTAAACACAAGAAGGGTAAAGAAAATGTTATTGTTGATGCATTGTCTCGTCGCTATACTATGCTTTCACAACTTGACTTCAAAATATTTGGTTTGGAGACCATCAAAGATCAATATGTGCATGATGATGATTTTAAAGATGTATTGCAGAATTGTAAAGAAGGAAGAACATGGAACAAGTTCGTCGTTAATGATGGATTTGTGTTCCGTGCTAACAAGCTATGCATTCCAGCTAGCTCCGTTCGTCTTTTGTTGTTGCAGGAGGCGCATGGAGGAGGACTAATGGGACATTTTGGCGTGAAGAATATGGAGGACATACTTGCAACACATTTCTTTTGGCCAAAGATGAGACGGGATGTTGAGAAATTTGTTGCTCGCTGCACTACATGTCAAAAAGCCAAGTCGCGACTCAGTCCTCATGGTTTATATATGCCTTTGCCTGTACCTAGTGTCCCTTGGGAGGATATATCTATGGACTTTGTTTTAGGTTTACCTCGAACAAAGAAGGGGAGGGATAGCATATTTGTTGTCATGGATAGATTCTCGAAAATCGCACACTTTATACCATGTCATAAAAGCGATGATGTTGTTAATGTTGTTAATGTGTGCCCAATACCATTGTTTCAGATCGTGATACAAAATTTCTTAGCCACTTTTGGAGATGTTTATGGGCTAAGCTGGGGAGTAAACTGATTTTTAGTACTACTTGTCACCCCCAAACTGATGGACAAACTGAAGTAGTTAATAGCACATTGTCTACTATGCTTAGGGCTGTTTTGAAGAATAATAAGAAAATGTGGGAAGAATGCTTGCCTCATATTGAATTTGCTTATAATTGTTCATTGCATTCTACTACTAAGATGTGCCCTTTTGAAATTATGTATGGTTTCCTACGTCGTGCACCTATTGATTTGTTGCCTCTTCCATCTTCGGAGAAGGTTAATTTTGATGCTAAACAACGTGTTGAATTGATTTTAAAAATTCATGAGTTAACTAAGGAAAACATTCAACGTATGAATGCTAAATATAAACTTGCTGGAGATAAAGGTAGAAAACATGTTGTGTTTGCACCTGGAGATCTTGTTTGGTTACATTTGCGTAAGGATAGATTTCCTGATTTGCGCAAATCAAAGCTAATGCCTCGTGCTGATGGTCTTTTTAAGGTGTTGGATAAAATAAATGATAATGCATATGAACTTGAGCTGCCTGCAGATTTTGGGGTTAGTCCCACCTTTAACATTGCAAATTTGAAGCCTTATTTGGGTGAGGAAGATGAGCTTCCATCGAGGGCGACTTCATTTCAAGAATGGGAGGATGATGAGGACATCTGTACCATTGTTACACCCACAATCCCTACTACTACATATACTGTACCAATTACTAGAGCTCACGCACGCCAATTAAATTATCAGGTACTTTCATTTCTAGGTAATGATTCTATTGTTCATGAGAATATGATGCTGCCTAAATTGGATATATTTGTTTTGCTTACAACTGAAGGGCCTAGCTTGGAGAAGGATGAACATTGGAGCAAGAACAAGCATGGAGATGATGGCATTCGCAAGGGGAACAAGAATGGAGTTACAAATGATGATTTCAGGATTTTGAAGCCACCATAATGGGTGCATGAAGCCTTGGACGAAATATACAAGATGCCACTTCATAAATGTCGTCCCGAGCCTATTCTAGGTGCTGCGTCACCTTATTATTGGGCCAGGCCCAAGTAATTTCAAAATACATAAGTGTAGGCTATTTTTAGAGTCGTATGTGTGGGGAAACAAGAGATAGGATTGATTTCGGACCCCTCCACCAAGGGCCACGAAATTCCCCCTGTTCCTCCATATATACAGCCCTTAGGGCACCGTTAGACTTTGGGTTTGTTTAGATTAAAGTTTGCCATAGCTGCAACTTCACGTACTTCGTTTGTGTTCAACGACCAGACAAAGGTGTCACAGAACCCCACCTTGATCAATAAAGCTTTCATCTTATATTCGCAATATCCAGATTGCAATCTCAGTTTCTTGTGTTCTTCATTTGCTCGCAGGAAACAGACCCTCGTGGTCAGGTTGATCGTGCTCCGGCGTGGTCAATAACCTCTCGGAGTTGGTTTAGCAATTGCTAAGGTGCGACGTCCTCGCATGTTCGTAGTCGGATCGTCAATGTCGACTTCCACCAAAACGATAGCCACCATCTCATCAAAAGACGGGACACCTTTGCCTTTATCACGAACCAATGTGCATGAGTCTGATGATGCAACCATGACATGATTCTTTTAGGGGCCGAATGAAGATATATGCGACCGTGTTGATTCGATGAAGTATAATGATATGCAAGAGCTTCTTCATCAAGCGGAGCGTGCCGAACGGTGGGTCAAAGCAAAGCAAGTTTCCAAAGGACACACCAATTTCAGCATGGGGCGGCCTTCATATTCACATGACGATGATAATGTCAAGCCTGTTTCATCCTATAGGTCAGCTGCTACCGATCACAAGGAGATGAGCAAAGAATCTATGGCCACGAGCAAAGTGGCTTCAAGGTTTGTTTGAAGTGCGCGGTCTGCTATGCGTACTAGTGAGATTGTGTGTTACACATGTGGAGGTAGGGCACACAAACACATTGATTGTCCGAACAAGAAGAGAGTGCTCCTTGTTAATGATGGATATGTTTCCGAAGACAAAACTGACTCAGAGTCTGAAGAGCCCAAGGAAGGGGAAAGTGAAGCTAATCTTATCAAGTGCTATCCTTTCGATTATGATCTTCCATGCATCATGGTGCAGCGAGCTAAAGAGGATCGAATTCCAAGCGGGGGACAGCGGTGGAAAAATTTTCAGACACAATGCCGAATCAACAACAAGTGTTGCAAGTTGATTATTGATGGAGGGAGCTATACAAACATCATAAGCAAGCGGGTGGTCGATGCTTTAGGAGTGAAGGCATGGCCACATCCGCAACAATGTTGCATTGAGTGGTTGTACAACTTCGGGCGTCTGAAGGTGACTCACAAGGTACGCGTAAAGTTCAATATTGGCACATATTATGATTAGGTGATTTGCGATGTTGTGCCAATGGATGTGTGTCAGTTGCTATTGGGTCATCCGTGGCAATATGATCGCAATGCTATACATGAGGGGAGATCCAACACTTATGTCTTTCGAGATGTTGGCATCAAACGTGTGCTGCAGCCCATGGGTAACAATGCTATCAAGATTGATCATGTGTTTGTACACAACGAGCTTTTGAAGAGTGCCCCGAAACCGAGGACGGTTTCACTTAAAGGAGGAGAGGATGATACGGTCACCGCAGGTACTCTTGTCATTCCTCCATAACTGTCAAGTAAAATATCTGGCAACTGAGAGGCTCACTATGATAACAAGATGCAAAAGTATGTGGTTCCCGCTTTCAATCGTAAGAAGATAATGTGTTCTACAAAACAGAGAGGAATCTTAGGTGTGATGCCTATTCCATATGCTACTGCAGTTGCTCCTCAAATTGTGCCTCAGAAGGAAGTGAAGCCTACGTTCAGAACACCTTGCCAATATTTGTATGAAGGCCAAGTAAGAATGAAAGTTTGATTGCTAACATAGGACAACATCAACTTAATTTTGTTTTGGCCTAGCAACCATAAATGCAAGCATACGTACGTGAGTCCTCGGATGAATCAAGCCTACAGGAATGCCATGGCAGAGAAGGAAACTTGTCCTTTTTATTTGTTTTCTAGTTTAATTAGTTTTTGTAGTTTCTGTTTAGTTTCTATGTACAACTTGTAACGTGAGGAGTCCTTAGAATTTTCCTAGTCCAGGTCGGGCCTGGCCCAATTGTTAGGCACCACCTATATAAGCAAGGGGTGTAGGGTTGTCTAAGTTTTAGGTTTTTAGTGCGTGAAGAAAATACTCAGAAAAGCATCTGATGGATGCGCCACATCTGTGTTCCTGCGTTCCATAATTTTGGTTCGATGATTGCATGTGTTCCGGCGACCTAGATTGCCAGGGCATTAGTTTTGTTCGGTTCTTGATCATCCAGGATCGATCCAATGTCTCTTTTGCTTTTTCATCTACTTCTAATCTCCTCTGTTAATTACTCCATCACCGCCGCCGCCGCTAATTGCCATTAGATTAATCCCTCCATTATCCTAGTACTACAACTACCACGTACACTTTTTCTTCCAAAAATTATTTCTACTAGCTGTTTGCGCGAGTGAAACATCAGGGCCACCCCAAAAATCATCTCAACGCTACTTGAGGCATATCACCAGGGGGGCTAATGTCTATGTGCAACATAATCTCCCAAATTTCCTTCAAAAAGAAGTGCCAATGGGTTCAGAAACTTGTCCGAAAAACAACGGTGAATGATGTTCTTTGACTTTCAGGGCCAAAAAATCCTACTTAAGGCCGAAATTGAGGGTACTCCGGGCCTCCTCGCGCCAGCAGGGAGTATTTTCTGGATTCGCACGCTCGCCACGAGCAGTTTGAGTACTTGTGTGTCCGACACGGACTCCAAATGAAAAAGTTCTGACCATTTTAGTGAACATTTGTCCATTCTATGGCAGTCCTTGAAAGTACTTCATTTTCCCGTCATGCTTTTTGCCAGACCACCCCAAAATTTGTTGTCCTCTATGATGAGAACATCAATACCATTGTTACACCCACATCCCCTGTTGCTATACATATTCGACCAATTACTAGAGCTCGCGCACGCCAATTAAATTACCAAGTACTTTCGTTTCTTGGTAATGATTCTAATGTTCATGAGAATATGATGATGCCTAAATTGGATACATTTGTTTTGCCTACAAATGAAGGGCCTAGCTTGGAGAAGGATGAACATTGGAGCAAGAACAAGCATAGAGATGATGGCATGCGCGAGGGGAACAAGAACGGAGTTACAAGTGATGATTTTAGTACGTTGAAGCCACCATAATGAGTGCATGAAGCCTTGGACAAAATATACAAGATGCTACTTCATAATTTTCGTCCAGAGGCTATTCTAGGTGCTGCGTCACCTTATTATTGGGCCAGGCCCATGTATTTTCAAAATACTTGAGTATAGGCCGTTTTTAGAGTCCGTATGTGTGGGGAAACAAGAGATAGGGTTGGTTTCAAACCCCTTCCCTAAGGGCCATGAAATTCCCCCCTCTTCCTCCATATATACAGCCCTTAGGGCGTTGTTTAGACTTTGGGTTTTGTTTAGATTTAAAGTTCGCCATAGCTGCAACTTCGCGTACTTCGTTTGTGTTCAACGACCAGACAAAGGCGTCACAGTAACCCACCTTGATCAATAAAGCTTTCATATTATATTCGCAATATCCAGATTGCAATCTCAGTTTCTTGCTTGTTCTTCGTTTGCTCGCAGGAAACAAACCCTCATGGTCAGGTTGATCGAGCTCCGGCGTGGTCAATAACCTCTCGGAGTTGGTTTAGAGATTGCTAAGGAGCGACGTCCTCGCACGTTCGTATTCGGATCGTCAAAGTCGACTTCCACCAAAGCGATATCCATCATCTCATCGAAAGACGGGACACCTTTGCCTCTATCAAGTGGTATCATATTTCCAGGTTGCTCGGTGAGATTTTACATTTTTTGTAGTTTAGATCGAGTCTGTTCTTCATACCTATAGTCCACGAAAAAGCCAAAAAAATTAGGGTTAGTGTTCTAGGCTCGTGTCTCTAAGCCAAAAAATTCAGAGTGTGCTCCTCCCTTGATTACGTGCCGCGCCGTGATTTTGTTAGTGTTCTAGGCTCGCGTCTCTAGCACGGTCTAGTCTAGGACCAGCACAGTACCGTCGTTGAGCATTTATTCAACTTTGCATCTCTGAATTGATTATTGCTAACCTTTTTTGCTACCATATTATAAGCCTTCACAGCTGCACATACATCTACGTCGTGTGTTTGACTCTCCCTGGTAATCTCTCTATCCATGCTTTGAGAGTTTTGACTACAACGGTTGCAGATCACCACCTGCTGCTGGGTAAGAACTGGTAAGAATTTGAGATTCGCTTGACGGATTTGTGACACCCCACCACCACCATATTCCAGTAGTCTATAGGATCATATTCATGTCTGTTTCTATTGCTGCTAACTATGGCAGGAACACAAGCAGACGAGATTGACTGGGAGAACATGACAAACAAGGAGCTTCATGATAAGTTTCAGCAAATGATGACTGAATAGGTGCAAGATGTGCTGAACAATTTTGAAGAGGCCAAGGAGAAGATCACTGGCCTTGAGAAGACATACGAAACAAAGCTCGATAACAGATTTAATGAACTGCTTGCGCGTCTTCCACCGGCTGCACCTGCCGCACCTCTACAACAACAACAACAACAACAACTACCTCCACGTCGCGAAACAGCCCTCCACCGAGCGAGCCGTGTCCTTCTTCAGCCTGGTCAAGCTGTTGGTGCTGCTGTTGATACTTTTGTGGCTCCTACTGTTGATGCGGAGGATGATTATGCAGGAGATAACGAGGATGAGGTTGATCAAAATCAGAACTACGTGCAACCACCAGCACCACAACCACCAGGTCGTCCACATGCAAATAATCACAATGGTAGGGCTCTCCCTCAGGTACGAGATCATGACCATCTTCCTAAACTGAAACTGAATATTCCACCATTTGAGGGTAGATAAGTTCCTGATATATATCTTACTTGGGAGTTAGAAACTGAACAACGATTTACATGTTTACAATATCCTGAGGAGAGACGTGTTCCTGCTGTTGTTTGTGCTTTCACTAGGTTTGCATGTGTTTGGTGGTCTGAACATGGTAGATTATATCATATTCCAGCTACTTGGGCTGCTTTGAAAATTGCTATGCGTACTCGATGGGTTCCACCATATTATCAATGTTAATTGCTTCAAAAATTGCAGCGTTTGAGACAAGGAAAAAATTCTGTAGAAGAATATTATCAGGAATTACAAACTGGCATGATTAGATGTGATATTGTTGAGGAGAATGAACCTATGTTTGCACGTTTTATGGGTGGATTAAATAGAGAGATTCAGACCATTCTAGAGTATAAGGAGTATACTAATATCACTCGTTTATTCCATCTTGCTTGTAAAGCTGAACGTGAAGTGCAGGATCGACAAGCATTGGCGCGAACTAACTTTTCTGCAGGTCGACCTTCATCATGGACACCGCGTGCATCTTTTACTTCCACTGTACCAGCACCTCCATTAGGTGCCACCTCCAGCCGTGATACAAGAAAGCAGGCACAACCATCACCATCTGCCAAGAGCGCACCTGTCGGGCCTATACAGAGCTCTTCTTCTTCCATGGCATCAACTGGGCACACAAGTGATATTATTTGTCGTCGTTGTAAGGGAAGAGGTCATTATGCGAGAGAATGCAAATCTCAGTGTGTGATGATTACTACTGAGGATGGTGGGTATGAGTCCGCTAGTGACTATGATGAGGAGATGTTGGCTCTTATTATACGTGAAGAACACGGTGGAGATGATTCTGATCATGAGACGCAATACATGGCTCCTGAAGACGCTGACAGGTATGAATGTTTAGTTGCTCAACGTGTTTTGAGTGTGCAGGTCACACAAGCTGATCAAAATCAGAGGCATAATTTGTTCCATACAATTGTGAAGGAACGTTCTGTGCGCGTCATCATAGACGGAGGGAGCTGCAACAACTTGGCTAGCATGGAGATGGTGGAGAAGCTCTCTCTCACCACAAGACCTTATCCACATTCTTACTACATCCAATGGTTCAACAACAGCGGCAAGGTTAAGGTAACACGTATTGTTCGTGTGCATTTTAGTATCTCTACATATGCTGATTATGTTGATTGTGATGTGGTACCTATGCAAGCAGGTTCCTTATTACTTGGTAGACCATGGAAATTTGAAAAATTCTATACACCATGGTAGAAATAATCAGTATACTCTTGTTCATAAGGATAAAAATATTACTTTGCTTCCTATGACTCCTGATTCCATTTTGAAATGGTATTAATAGAGCTAATAAAGCAAAATAGGAGCAGAACAAGAGTGAAAATCAGATTGTGGCAAAAGAATTTGAGCAACAAATGAAGCCTAATAATAAACCATCTAGTGTTGCTTTTGAAATTAAATTGAAAAGTGCTTGTTTATTTGCCACCAAATCTGATATTGATGAGCTAGATTTCAGCAAATCTATTTGCTATGCTTTTGTGTGCAAAGAGGCATTATTTTCATTAGAGGACGTGCCTTCCTCTTTGCCTCCTGATGTCACTAACATTTTGCAGGAGTTCACTGACGTCTTTCCACAAGACGTGCCACCGGGATTACCGCCAATTCGAGGGATTGAGCATCAGATTGACTTAATTCCCGGTGCTTCACTGCCAAACCGTGCGCCATATCGTACCAATCTAGAGGAGACAAAGGAGATTATGCATCAAGTACAAGAGCTTCTCGACAAAGGTTATATACGCGAATACCTTAGTCCTTGTGCTGTTCCTATTATTCTATTGCCGAAAAAGGATGGTACATCGCGTATACGTGTTGATTGTAGATGATGCATAGCATCCTACGGTCAACACCATGTCAAGAGTCCGTTTGGAAAGTGACACGTGCAACCTCTACTTCTCATACATAAAGGTGAATCTTCTCCATTACACGTGCTCACTTGACCCCTTCGAGGATGGTGTACTACTTGACAATTCTCCCGTGTGCATGCATAGGTATTGTCGGAGCTTCACGGATGTCAAGGAGGAGTGCAAGCGCCAAGGAACGGCTACACCATCCGCGATGGAGGCATGGAAGCGAAGACGGAATAAGAAGGTGCTGCGGAGTCTACAGCAACCGGACAACCGGAAGCCTCCGGACGTCCGACCCTCTACAGCGCCCGGACGACCAGCGTCCACCGGATGTCCGCTACCTGACGCATCCCAGAGTCCAGCCGACGAGATCTACAGCGACCGGACGACCGACCAAGACCGGACGTCCGACACCTCCCAAGCCACGGATGACCGAGCGCCTCCGGGCGACCGGTGCCACGGCGACAGAATGATATTTACAGAAGTCCGAAGACTTCCGGACGTCCGAACCGTCCCGAGCTTCCGGACGTCCGATCCCCACCGGATGTCCGATGCCTGTGTGCGCAGCCACGGGCCTTTGTCCTTGTATCCCTCTCCCACTTACCCCTTGGTGGCTTAGACTATAAATAGACCACCTCCACCTCCTTTCTATGGTTAGCAAAGTGATAGCTCATTTGTATGTGAGCTTTGCTCCTACCAATCTCTACTCTTGAGAGAGAGAGACCACTACTCCATTGGAGGCCAAGACCTCCATCTAGGAGAAGATCCTACGGGATATCATCAAGACCCCCTCGTGGGAAGATCCGTCTAGGATATCATCAAGACCTCCTCTTGGAGATGAACCTTACCTTGTATCTTTCCCTTTGTTGTTCATGTACCTTGTGATCTTGTGTGTTTGATTGTCTAGTGGATGTGTGATTAGACTTTTTCTTGAGTGTTTCCCCTTGTGATTTCTCTCCGTTCTTCCCGTGTTCATCGTGTTCTTCGAGGGATCCCACTCCAAACGTGAAAGATCGGCCTACATCGGGTTAGCCCCGTATCATATGGTATCATGAGCCACGTTTATCACGTATTTGGAGTCCCTCCCACCGTTTTCTAGCCTTCTTTTGCTTGATTTTGTCCTAAAATTCGAAAATCCCCACCAAAAATAGCCCCATATTTTTTTGTGATTTGTTGGTTTGATGATGTTTTGTTGATTTTCATCCATGGATTTGCTTGGTTTCGAGTGGATCTAGCATCTCCCCAAGTTTCCACATCTTCCATCCACGAAATCTCATTAATTTTGACCCCAAAATCCCAAATTTCTGCCCAAAATCGCGTCCCGGATCTGAAATTTCGCGTTGACCCCGACCCACCGGACGACCGGTGTTTTACGGACCTCCGGACCCCTATGAAGCACCGGACGTTCGACCTTTCCCGGACGACCGGAACCCCGACCCGACCGGATTTCCGACCCGAACGGACGTCCGGCGACCGGACATCCGGCCATTTACGGACGTCCGTAACCTGTAGTTTCCCACTTCGGCTGATTCTTGTTTTGTCCATAACTAATTCATCCGAACTCCGATTTTGACGTTCTTTAGCTTGTTTTGAAGCTCTTGACATCCCCTTTCTCACAAAAATACCACCAACACCATTTTAATCCATAAAATTTTCGAAAATTTGGCATGTTTGCCTAGGCCTTCCACCATATCATCCGCATAGCCACCACCGACTTCCGCAACATAACCCATTTTGTTCACCATAGCATTAGTGGTTGCTTGAGTAGTGATTTGAGTCTCCTAAGGTGTTTCGGATACTTTGGGACGGTTGCTTCTTATTCAACGACCACCACCGCTTTCCGCTACCACCACTTGATATTTGCCTTTGAGATTTTGAGTTTGCGGTTTTTCCGTTTCCTAGGGTGTTTCGGCTAACTAGGAACGGGTTGACTTCGGCAACACCGCGCCTCATCATCACCAAGGACGGTAACCTCGACGACATCATTGTATATTACCCTTGCAATTGCATTGTTAACCCCTAGCCCATTTTGTGTTACTTGCCTATCGAGACTAGCCATTTGAGTATTGCCGGCAACGTTACTTGTGCATATTAGTGATCATACTTCCCATAGCATACATACCATATCATCATGGTGCATATATTGGTATCATATCTTGTGTCACAAGTTTGTTCCCGCATATATACAATTGCTATCTTGGTTTGTGCAAAGTGGCCATACAAAAACAAAAGAATAAGCTTTTAAGCAAAGAAAAAGAGAGCAAAGAGCTTGTAAGCAATATCCATAGCATCGAAATATATTATATGGTATCATACTTGATCATCTTGGATCATTGTGTGAGAAACACCGGGAACCATACATATATAGCATACTTGGGATAGAAAATTTATCCATTTTGCATCTTATAGGTTGTGCACAAGTGTCGTATCCGCCTATTGAGCAATCGTTCTAGCGTCTCTCTTGAGTTGTGCAACACGAGCGTTTTCCCTGGATTCCACATTTTGTGCTCATTCCTTGGTTGCACGGCCCCATTTATCTATCTGTGTGTGTGTGTTTCCGTGTGCCACATATTTCCATTGGTCTACTTGTTTCGCTTGCGACTTTGTGAATCTCTTTCAAAATTATTGACTCTTGCTAACATTTTGCATCAATTTTTTGTGCCACTATCCTATCCGAGCTCTACCATAAGCTTTACTTTATAGGTGTGAGTGAACAAGTCCGGTACCAATTCCACTATTCTTTCATTTCACATTGAGTGAAACGGGATACATCGTCAACTTCGGGAAAAGGTAATTTGGTATTTGTTTATCTCATTTCCTACTCACCTCTAGTCGAGTCTTGTGATGGATAGGCAAGGCATTTCACCTTCGGTCTACAACAACAACGACGAGTTCGATGCCACGAGAAACAACACCAAGATGCAAGCTCAAATGGAGGAGATCAAAGCCCTCATCAGGTCCTACAAATGATCTTCCTCATCTTCGAGAAGACGCTCAAGAGCACATGCTTCCGAGCTACCATCTCCGGCAAGATCACATCGGCATCAACACCATCACCAACAAGAACGTGATGGTCAAGAGCTCAACACCAACAACCTCTCAATGACTTCACCATCTCCCTTGGCATCTTCGCCAAGCGACTTCAAGGTATCTTCGCCTATGGACATACGGCATCTTCGCCAACAAGAACCTCAAGGCTACGCTCAAGAGAAGCTCCCCAAGCTCAAGTCCGTGACTTCCACGAGCTACTACGACCTCGACACCGACAATGAGATTACTTTCTATGGTACTCAAGAACCCGAGGAGTATCTCGAGTGGGAGCGTTTGATGGACGACTACCTGAAGCTACATCAAGTTCATCCCGAGGATCAAGTGAAGTGTGCCACAAGAAACTTCCACGACTACACATCGGCATGGTGGCTTCACACACCTTCGGAGTACTACGGCATGAGTTGGCCCAAGACGAAGAGAGCTTTGCGGCGAGAGTTCGTGCCTCCAACCTACACGGAACAAATTCGACGCGAATTGGAGAACACCATCCAAGGATCCAAGTCCATTGATGCGTACTTCAAGGAGATGAAGATTGCCTTGCGACGAGCCGGCGTGGACGACCCCATTTCGATGAAGTTCCACTTCATGATGGGATTGCACAACGACATCTCCAAGACTATCTTCCTCGAGAACTACAAGTCCATCGACGACTACTACATTGGTGCTCTCAAGGCGGAACAAGAACTCATGGAGGCCAAGGCTTCTCCACCCCAAGCAAACTTCGCGGCGACCAAGCTCCATGAGAACGAGCATGAGGATAGTACCACCTAGATGTCCAAGCCCGACGAGCTCCAAGACGATGCTCCCAAGTTCGACTTCACCGCCACCCCTCTTTGTGGCATTGATGGTGCGGAGTCTACCGCGACTATTTTTGAAGACGGTGCGGTGACGAGTACGACTACGGAGACCCTCAAGGACCAAGCTATGGAGGAGAGCGACAAGGTGGCGAGCAAGGATGATGCTTCCATCTTTGGAGGCGAGAGTGATGATGTGCCATCTTCGGCCTTCATCCACGGCGACAGTGATGAGATGATCGAGCATGGGATTTTCCCTTCGGTCATGGAGGAGAGTGATGATGTGCCATCTTCGGCCTTCATCCACGGCGACGACAACGAGATGGTTGAGCATGGGATTCTCCCTTCGACCACGGTGACGTATCATGACTTCAGTGACTTTTTCCACCATATTGAGAGTGAGAGTGACTTCACCACTAGCCCCATATATGACGAGTTGCCCCAATTCCCATGTGAGGAGAGCCACAACACCCACCACTTGAGTGAGATGAGTGACTCCACCATATGTGACTTTGAGTGCACCTACTTTGAGGGAATGAGTGAGCCACCACATAGAGAGAGTGAGATAGTTGATAGGTCTCGTGAGGCCATTTGCATTTCTAACAACTTGACCTCTACCTCTATTGTGTCTTCTCATTTGGTGCTAGGTCCCATTTATGATGACACGCCGATCCTCGACGACTTCGTCCTCCCTTTGGACAAGACGATGGCCGTGGTGGAATATGATGCACCCCCCACATGGTTCCATCAAGATGAAGATGACCACCATTTGGTCTTTCCCACCTCACCGACACCACTTGAGTGGAATGAGAAAGGTAACATAGGTGACGATGATGCTCTAGTCCCACTAGTGGACATTCTTGACATTGATTGCTTGCATGATGTTGATCCACCTAGTTCCATGCTTCATGCTAATATGATTTCCCCATGTGATGATTTGCCCATTTATGATGAGTATGATGATTCTCATGTGGAGTCTATTTGTAGTGATGCTATGTTACATAGGATTTCTTGTGACAATTCTTTAGGTCACATCATGTTTGATAATCCGCTTGACTTGTCATATGCTATGCATGAGATCCACCATATGTCTTATTTGCAATCTCTTCATAGTGACTATGCATATGCCATTAAAATAAACCCAATTTGCACTTATGGCATAGATGACAAGCCCGTGGTTATTGGCATTTGTTTTTCTTTTGATGATATTGATATGCATCATTTATCTCATATGCCATTCCATGACCACCTAGCTTCAGATATGCATTGTTTTGGATGTTGTCCATTTTCTCCATTTGATGTTTCTGATATTGCTCATGAGGAGACCCCCATAGTTTCCTCATGCATTTTAGGAGATTTTGATCCATCCCATTATTGCGTGATCCCAATATTTGTGTGCACCATATGCTCCCCATGAATGAAAATGCTATTGATGTGCCATATAATTGTATGCTCAATTTGCATCCCCATCGTGTCATACATAACAACTATTCTTTCATGATGGATGACATGTTCTTATACCATGCATCAAATTTCTTTGAGCATTTCTTATCTTGTGCTAACTCACATGTGCACATACACATCATGATGGATGATGTGTACATTTACCACGCGCACAATTTCTTTGGTTTGTGTCTCTTTTGTGTAGGTACCCAGGAATACTTGTCAACCTCGCAATCCCATGAGTTGACAAAACGAGCTCTAGAGAGCAACGATGATTTGGGATCCCATGGATTGTCTTTCCCATCGCTCTCTTTGTGCAAAGACTTCGCGCATTTCTTCTAAACGGCCCTCACTTGGCTATGGGTTGTTGTTCATTACATATTATATGCCCATCTTGCCATGTTCACTTTGCATGATATGCCCATTCCTATGCCTTTGCCATGCATTTGTGACCCATTCTTTGCATTACAAATGATGATTGATTCTAGCACTCGTATGTGTATTTGCAAGATTGGTGGAGATATTGTTTGTTCTTGCCATGTTTACTTTGTGCCCAATGCTTATGATCTTGCTTCGTGTTCGTTCTTGTGATATGTCATGTGGATTGCCTATGCCTATTATTTGCTCACATGACATGATTGCCATGATTTCCCCTAGTGTGTTGCATCTTCGCTCCACTAGTTTGCACAACTTGATTACTATGCTTGCTTATGTTGCATCACCATTTCATGCGGTTGATGACAACCATCTACATGATTTGCACATGACTCATATTGCTTCTTGTCATATATCTCCATGTGTTGCCTCTCTCATGCTAGATTTGCCATGTATTGAGTGCAACAATGATTCTCTTCTTGCTTATGAGATTGCTCCCATAGCATTATCGCATATATTTGGAGATTTTGACACATTTGTTGTGAAGCATGCTTATCTTACTTCTTTGCACCATATACCTAGTGCCATGAATATAGCCATTGTTGCATCCTATTACTCATGCGCTTTTTCTTCTAATGGTTATGTTCAAGAGAAGAGAACCATCATGATGGATGATGTGTTTATATACCATGCGCATACGTTCTTTGTTTTGTTGTGTGCATGTGTAGGATACTTGGACTTTGTGTCGACTTCCACTTCACGTGAGTTGACAATTCAAGCTCTTGAGAGCGAGCCTCATATATTCTACCACGACTCGCTTCTACACCACATTCCCTACCACTTCGGCATTGTGAAGAATGCACAAGGACACACTTTCAAGGTGACATCCTTCTTGAGCTTGGATATTGTGGATCATACTTCATGTGTTGCTTGCACCATTTGCACGCATGTTCGAGATATTGTTTTCAACCATGTTTGCCACATTTCCATGCTCCATGACATATATACCTTGTGTGTTGCATCCAATTCTTGGACTACTTGCTACTATCATATGGTTGGTTGCACCAATATCATTTCTTCACATATGCCATGTTCCTTTACTTGTCACATGATTCACTTGATTGTCTCACACATGATGAACAATTGCTCTTTCTATTGTGTTGAGTGCCACACTATATTCACTACACCCTATGCGCATTATGCTTAGATTGTCTTGCACTTGAACCATGTGTTTAGACATCTCATCTTATTTGGTGTTGTGAATGATTCCTATGCCTACCATCGACCATTTGTCGAGCGCTTTATGCATGCTTGCTATGACCTTGAGGTAGATGCTTATGCTCTTGTCACACATATTTGCATCTCTACCTCACATTTACATGCTTGTCCCCATGATATCTTTGCTTGTGCTCAGTTTATGTGCTTACATGCCATGTCACAACCCTTTGTCAAACCATATGCTATGCTTGATGACAACACTTGTTTGGTGAATCACCTCTTGAATGCTTGGTTTTGCACTAATGATAACCACATTTGTTTTTCCAAGTGTTTGTTGTATTTGCTCATTTTGAAGGAATCACAAGACGGTGGGACATTGGAGAGTGCCCATTTTGAGTTACTAGATGATGAGTGCTTGGTGATCGACCACTTCGACACGGCACCACCATATCTTTCCCATGGTGATTTGGTTTTCGATCCGAGGTCGGATCTTTTCCAACGGGGAGGGGATGATGTGGACCATCCTACAGTCATCACCATGTCAAGAGTCCATTTTGCAAGTGACACGTGCGACCTCTACTTCTCATACATAAAGGTGAATCTTCTCCATTACACGAGCTCACTTGACCCCTTCGAGGATGGTGTACTACTTGACATTTCTCCCGTGTGCATGCATAGGTATTGTCGGAGCTTCACGGATGTCAAGGAGGAGTGCAAGCGCCAAGGAACGACTACACCATCCACGAGGGAGGCATGGAAGCGAAGACGGAAGAAGAAGGTGATGCGGAGTCTACAGCAACTGGACGACCAGAAGCCTCCGGACGTCCGACCCTCTACAGTGCCCGGACGACCGGCGTCCACCGGACGTCCGCTACCTGACGCATCCCAGAGTCCAGCCGACGAGATCTACAGAGACCGGACGACCGACCAAGACCGGACGTCCGACACCTCCAGGGCCACGGATGACCGAGCACCTCTGGACGACCGGTGCCACGGCGATAGAAAGATATTTACAGAAGTCAGAAGACCTCCGGACGTCCGAACCGTCCCGAGCTTCCGGACGTCCGACCCCCACCGGATGTCCGACGCCTGTGTGTGCAGCCGTGGGCCTTTGGCCTTGTATCCCTCTCACACTTACCCCTTGGTGGCTTAGACTATAAATAGACCACCTCCACCTCCTTTCTATGGTTAGCAAAGTGATAGCTCATTTGTATGTGAGCTTTGCTCCTACCTATCTCTACTCTTGAGAGAGAGAGACCACTACTCCATTGGAGGCCAAGACCTCCATCTAGGAGAAGATCCTACGGATATCATCAAGACCCCCTCGTGGGAAGATCCGTCTAGGATATCATCAAGACCTCCTCTTGGAGATGAACCTTACCGTGTATCTTTCCCTTTGTTGTTCATGTACCTTGTGATCTTGTGTGTTTGATTATCTAGTGGATGTGTGATTAGACTTGTTCATGAGTGTTTCCCCTTGTGATTTCTCTCCGTTCTTCCCCGTGTTCATCGTGTTCTTCGAGGGATCCCACTCCAAACGTGAAAGATCGGCCTACACCATGTTAGCCACATATCAGTAGAGGCATTAATAATATTACTATTCGTTATCGTCATCCTATTCCTAGGATAGATGATATGCTTGATGAATTGAGTGGCTCTACAATATTCTCCAAAGTTAATTTGCGTAGTGGATACCATCAAATTCATATGAAATTGGGGGATGGATGGAAAACAGCATTTAAAACTAAGTTTGGATTATATGAGTGGTTAGTCATGCCTTTTGGGTTAACTAATGCACCTAGTACTTTCATGAGATTAATGAACGAAGTTTTACGTGCTTTAATTGGACGATTTGTGGTAGTTTACTTTGATGACATATTGATTTATAGCAGATCTTTGGAGGAACATTTGGAACATTTACGTGGTAACCTTGGGAAGTGCACCTTTTGCACCGACCGAGTATCTTTTCTTGGCTATGTTGTTACTCCATAGGGAATTGAAGTTGATAAAGCCAAGATTTAAGCTATTGAGAGTTGGCCGCAGCCCAAAACGGTAACACAAGTGAGGAGTTTTCTTGGCCTTGCTGGATTCTATAGGCGTTTTGTGAGAGATTTCAGCACCATTGCTGCACCTCTCAATGAGCTTACAAAGAAGGATGTGCCTTTTGTTTGGGGTACCGCACAGGAAGAAGCCTTCACGGTGTTGAAAGATAAGTTGACACATGCTCCTTTAGTCCAACTTCCTGATTTTAATAAGACATTTGAGCTTGAATGTGATGCTAGTGGAATTGGATTAGGAGGTGTGTTATTACAAGATGGTTTTGTGTTCCGTGCTAACAAGCTATGCGTTCCAGCTAGCTCCGTTCATCTTTTGTTGTTGCAGGAGGCGCATGGAGGAGGATTAATGGGACACTTTGGCGTGAAGAAGACAGAGGATGTACTTGCTACACATTTCTTTTGTCCAAAGATGAGACGGGATGTTGAGCGCTTTGTTGCACGCTGCACTACATGTCAAAAAGCTAAGTGATAGAGGCAAAGGTGTCCCGTCTTTCGATGAGATGATGGATATCGCTTTGGTGGAAGTCGACTTTGACGATCCGACTACGAACGTGCGAGGACGTCGCGCCTTAGCAATCATTAAACCAACTCCGAGAGGTTATTGACCACGCCGGAGCACGATCAACCTAACCACGAGGGTCTGTTTCTTGCGTGCAAACGAAGAACAATCTTTGTCTGGTCGTTGAACACAAATGAAGTATGCGAAGTTGCAGCTATGGCGAACTTTAATCTAAACAAAACCCAAAGTCTAAACTGTGCCCTAAGGGATGTATATATGGAGGAAGAGGGGGTGCATTTCGTGGCCCTTGGTGGAGGGGTCCGAAACTAACCCTATCTCTTGTTTCCCCACACATACGGACTCTAAAAATAGCCTATACTCATGTATTTCGAAATTACATGGGCCTGGCCCAATAATAAGGTGACGCAGCACCTAGAATAGCCTCTGGACGAAATTTATGAAGTGGCATCTTGTATATTTCGTCCAAGGCTTCATGCACTCATTATGGTGGCTTCAACGTACTAAAATCATCACTTGTAACTCCGTTCTTGTTCCCGTTGCGCATGCCATCATCTCCATGCTTGTTCTTGCTCCAATGTTCATCCTTCTCCAAGCTAGGCCCTTCATTTGTAAGCAAAACAAATGTATCCATTTAGGCAGCATCATATTCTCATGAAGATTAGAATCATTACCAAGAAATGAAAGTACCTGATAATTTAGTTGGCGTGCGCGAGCTCTAGTAATTGGTCCAGTATATGTAGCAGTAGGGGCTATGGGTGTAACAATGGTATTGATGTCCTCATCATCCTCCCCTTCTTGAAATGAAGTCGTCCTCGACGGAAGCTCATCTTCCTCACCCAAATAATGCTTCAAATCTGCAATGTTAAAAGTGGGACTAACCCCAAAATCTGTAGGCAACTCAAGTTTATATGCATTATCATTTATTTTCTCCAACACCTTAAAAGGACCATCAGCACGTGGCATTAACTTTGATTTGCGCAAATCAGGAAATCTATCCTTACGCAAATGTAACCGAACAAGATCTCCAGGTGCAAACACAAGATCTTTTCTACCCTTCTCTCCAGCAATTTTATATTTAGCATTCATACGCTCAATGTTTTCCTTAGTTAACTCATGCATTTTTCAAATCAATTCAGCATGTTGTTTAGCATCAAAATTAACCTTCTCCGAAGATGGAAGAGGCAACAAACCAATAGGTGCACGAGGTAGGAAACCATACACAATTTCAAAAGGGCACATCTTAGTAGTAGAATGCAATGAACGATTATAAGCAAATTCAATATAAGGAAAGCATTCTTCCCACATTTTCTTATTATTCTTCAAAACAGCCCTAAGCATAGTAGACAATGTTCTATTGACTACTTCAGTTTGTCCATCAGTTTGGGGGTGACAAGTAGTACTAAAAAGCAGTTTAGTCCCCAATTTAGCCCATAAACATCTCCAAAAGTGGCTAAGAAATTTAGTATCACGATCTGAAAGAATATTATTTGGCACACCATGCAAGCAAATAATTTCACGAAAGAACAAATCAGCCACATTAACGGCATCATCGCTTTTATGACATGGTATAAAGTGTGCGGTTTTCGAGAATCTACCCACGACAATAAATATGCTATCCCTCCCCTTCTTTGTTTGAGGTAAACCTAAAACAAAGTCCATAGATATATCCTCCCAAGGAACACTAGGTACAGGCAAAGGCATATATAAACCATGAGGATTGAGTCATGACTTAGCTTTTTGACATGTAGTGCAGCGAGCAATAAAACGCTCAACATCCTGTCTCATCTTTGGCCAAAATAAATGTGTAGCAAGTACGTCCTCCGTCTTCTTCATGCCAAAATGTCCCATTAATCCTCCTCCATGCGCCTCCTACAACAACAAAAGATGAACAGAGCTAGCTGGAATGCATAGCTTGTTAGCACGAAACACAAATCCATCATTAACGACGAACTTGTTCCACATTCTTCCTTCTTTACATCTTTTTTAACTTGTTCCACATTCTTCCTTCTTTACATCTTTTAAAGAAGGAAGAATGTGGAACAAGTTCGTCGTTAATGATGGATTTGTGTTCCGTGCTAACAAGCTATGCATTCCAGCTAGCTCTGTTCGTCTTTTGTTGTTGCAGGAGGCACATGGAGGAGGATTAATGGGACATTTTGGCGTGACGAAGACGGAGGACGTACTTGCTACACATTTCTTTTGGCCAAAGATGAGACGGGATGTTGAGCGTTTTATAGCTCGCTGCACTACATGTCAAAAAGCTAAGTCACGACTCAATCCTCGTGGTTTATATATGCCTTTGCCTGTACCTAGTGTTCCTTGGGAGGATATATCTATGGACTTTGTTTTAGGTTTACCTCGAACAAAGAAGGGGAGGGATAGCATATTTGTTGTCATGGGTAGATTCTCGAAAATGGCACACTTTATACCATGTCAGAAAAGCGATGATGCTGTTAATGTGGTTGAGTTGTTCTTCCGTGAAATTATTCGCTTGCATGGTGTGCCAAATACTATTGTTTCAGATCATGATACTAAATTTCTTAGCCACTTTTGGAGATGTTTATGGGCTAAGTTGGGGACTAGACTGCTTTTTAGTACTACTTGTCACCCCCAAACTGATGGACAAACTGAAGTAGTCAATAGAACATTGTCTACTATACTTAAGGCTGTTTTGAAGAATAATAAGAAAATGTGGGAAGAATGCTTGCCTTATATTGAATTTGCTTATAATCGTTCATTGCATTCTACTACTAAGTTGTGCCCTTTTGAAATTGTGTATGGTTTCCTACCTCGTGCACCTATTCATTTTTTGCCTCTTCCATCTTCGGAGAAGGTTAATTTTGATGCTAAACAACATGCTGAATTGATTTTAAAAATGCATGAGTTAACTAAGGAAAACATTGAGCGTATGAATGTTAAATATAAACTTGTTGGAGATAAATGTACAAAACATGTTGTGTTTGCACCTGGAGATCTTGTTTGGTTACATTTGCGTAAGGATAGATTTCCTGATTTTCACAAATCAAAGCTAATGCCACGTGCTGATGGTCCTTTTAAGGTATTAGAGAAAATAAATGATAATGCATATAAACTTGAGCTGCCTGCAGATTTTGGGGTTAGTCCCACTTTTAACATTGCATATTTGAAGCCTTATTTGGGTGAGGAAGATGAGTTTCCGTCGAGGACGACTTCATTTCAAGAAGGTGAGGATGATGAGGACATCAATACCATTGTTACACCCACAGCTTGGAGAAGGATGAACATTGGAGCAAGAACAAGCATGGAGATGATGGCATGCGCAAGGGGAACAAGAACGGAGTTACAAGTGATAATTTCAGGATGTTGAAGCCACCATAATGAGTGCATGAAGCCTTGGACGAAATATACAAGATGCTACTTCATAATTTTTGTCCAGAGGCTATTCTAGGTGCTGCGTCACCTTATTATTTGGTCAGGCCCATGTATTTTCGAAATACTTGAGTATAGGCTGTTTTTAGAGTCCGTATATGTGGGGAAACAAGAGATAGGGTTGGTTTCGGACCCCTTCCCCAAGGGCCATGAAATTCCCCCCTCTTCCTGCATATATACAGCCCTTAGGGCGTCGTTTAGACTTTGGGTTTTGTTTAGATTAAATGTTCGCCATAGCTGCAACTTTGCGTACTTCGTTTGTGTTCAACGACCAGACAAAGGCGTCACAGAACCCCACCTTGATCAATAAAGCTTTCATCTTATATTCGTAATATCCAGATTGCAATATCAGTTTCTTGCTTGTTCTTCGTTTGCTCGCAGGAAAAAGACCCTCGTGGTCAGGTTGATCAAGCTCCGGCGTGGTCAATAACCTCTCGGATTTGGTTTAGCGATTGCTAAGGTGCGACGTCCTCGCACGTTCGTAGTCGGATCATCGACGGGACACCTTTGCCTCTATCACTCTATAGTGGAGATATTGTTTGCACATATATATTGACCAATGCGAGGAATGTCCTTTTGGTCTTGGCTTTCACACACATGAGTTACAGCATGCCATCCGGTGAAAACAAGGAGAATAAGGCATATAGCCACGACATTTTCTTCAATTTACGGCCAAATGAGATTGCCCGAATCATAGAGCATCTGCAGAAAGCTTTGTTTGTCCCTACCAGGGGGACTAATGTCTATGACCAACATAATCTCTCGAATTTCCTTCAACAGGAAGTTCTAATTTATTCAGAAACTTGTCCAAAAAACAGCGGCGAATAATGTTCTTTGACTTTCAGGGCCAAAAAGTCCTACTTAAGGCCGAATTTGAGGGTACTCCGGGCCTCTTAGCACAAGACGGGAGTATTTTCTGGATTCGCACGCTGGGCACGAGCAGTTTGAGTACTTGTGGGTCCGGCACGGACTTTGAATGACAAAGTTATGACCGTTTTAGTGAACATCGGTCCATTCTATGGGAGTCCTTGAAAGTACTTCATTTTCTTGTGACGCTTTTTGCATGACCGCCCCGAAATTTCTTGTCCTCTATAGTGGACATATTGTTTCCACATATATATTGACTGATGCCAGGAATGCCCATTTATTCTTGGCTTTCACGCGCATGAATTACATCATGCTATCCGGCGAAAACAAAGAGAATAAGGCATATAGCCGCTGGATTTTCTTCCATTTACGGCCAAATGAGATTGCCATGATCATAGAGTATCTGTAGAAAGCTACGTTTGTCCCTACCAGGGAGGCTAATGTCTATGAGCAACATAATCTCTCGAATTTCCTTCAAAAGGAAGTGCCAGTGGGTTCAGAAACTTGTCCGAAAAACAGCGGCGAATGATGTTCTTTGACTTTCAGGGCCAAAAAGTCCTACTTAAGGCCAAATTTGAGGGTACTCCGGGCCTCCTAGCGCTAGTAGGGAGTATTTTTTGGACTCGCACGCTCGCCATGAGTAGTTTGAGTACTTGTGGGTCCGACACGGACTCAGAATGACAAAGTTATGACCGTTTTAGTGAACATCGGTCCATTTTATGGCAGTCCTTGAAAGTACTTCATTTTCCCGTGATGCTTTTTGCCTGACCACCCTGAAATTTCTTGTCCTCTATAGTGGAGATATTGTTTGCACATATATATTAACCGATGCGAGGAATGCCCTTTTGTTCTTGGCTTTCACGCGCATGAGTTACAGCATGCCATCCGATGAAAACAAGGAGAATAAGGCATATAGCCGCATGATTTTCTTCAATTTATGGCCAAATGAGGTTGCCCGAATCGTAGAGCATCTATAGCAAGTTATGTTTGTTCCTACTAGGGGGGCTAATGTGTATGAGCAACATAATTTTGAATTTCCTTCAAACGGAAGTGCCAATGGGTTCAGAAGCTTGTCCGAAAAACAGCGGCGAATGATGTTCTTTGACTTTCAGGGCCAAAAAGTCCAACTTAAGTCCGAATTTGAGGGTACTTCGGGCCTCCTGGTGCAAGCCAAGAGTATTTTCTAGAATCGCACACTCGTCACGGGCAGTTTGAGTACTTGTGGGTCCGACACAGACTCCAAATGTGAGAGTGATGACCATTTTAGTGAACATCGGTCCATTCCATGACAGTCCTTGAAAGTACTTCATTTTCCCGTGACGCTTTTTGACTGACCGCCCCGAAATTTCTTGTCCTCTATAGTGGAGATATTTTTCCACATATATATTGACCAATGCCAGGAAGGCCCTTTTGTTCTTGGCTTTCACGTGCATGAGTTACAGCATGACATCCGGTGGAAACAAGGAGAATAAGCCATATAGTCGCTGGATTTTCTTCAATTTACGACCAAATGAGATTGCCCGGATCGTAGAGAATCTGCAGAAAGCTATGTTTGTCCCTACCAGTGGGGATAATGTCTATGAGCAACATAATCTCTCAAATTTCCTTAAAAGGAAGTGCCAATGGGTTCAGAAACTTGTCCGAAAAACAACGGTGAATGATGTGCTTTGACTTTCAGGGCTAAAAAGTCCTGCTTTAGGCCGAATTAGAGGGTACTTCGGGGCTCCTGGCACAAGCTGAGACTATTTTCAGGATTTGCACGCTCGTCGCGAGAAGTTTGTGTACTTGTGGGTCCGACACGTACTCCGAATGACAAAGTTGTGACCGTTTTAGTAAACATTGATCAATTCTATGGGAGTCCTTGAAAGTACTTCATTTTCCTGTGACGCTTTTTGCCTGACCACCCCGAAATTTCTTGTCCTCTATAGTGGAGATATTGTTTCCACATACATATTAACCGATGCCAGGAATGCCCTTTTGTTCTTTGCTTTCATGTGCATGAGTTACAGCATGCCATCTGCCAAAAACATGGAGAATAAGGCATATAGCCGCTGGATTTTCTTCAATTTACGACAAAATGAGATTGCCCGGATCAGAGGGCATCTACAGAAAGCTACGTTTATCCTACCAGGGGGCTAATGTCTAGGAGCAACATAATTTCTTGAATTTCCTTAAATGGAAGTGCCTATGGGTTCAAAAACTTGTCCGAGAAACAACAGCGAATGATGTTCTTTGACTTTCAGGGCCAAAAAGTCCTGCTTAAGGCCGAATTTGAGGGTACTCTAGGCCTCCTAGCATAAGCAGGTAGTATTTCCTAGATTCGCATGGTCGCAACGAGCAGTTTGAGTACCTGTAGGTCCAACACGGACTCTGAATGACAAACTTATGTCCCTTTTAGTGAACATCAGTCCATTCTATGGCAGTCCTTGAAAGCACTTCATTTTCCCGTGACACTTTTTGCCTGACCGCCCCAAAATTTCTTGTCCTCAAGAGTGGAGATATTGTTTCCACATATATATTGACCGATGCCTGGAATACCCTTTTGTTCTTAGCTTTCACGCACATGAAAAACTGCATGCCATCCGGCGAAAACAAGGAGTATAAGGAATATAGCCGCTGGATTTTCTTCAATTTACGGCCAAATGAGATTGCCCGGATCATAGAGTATCTATAGAAAGCTACGTTTGTCCCTATCAGGGGGGCTAATGTCTATGAGCAACATAATCTCCCGAACTTCCTTCAAAAGGAACTGCCAATGGGTTCAGAAACTTGTCTGAAAAACAGAGGTGAATGATGTTCTTTGACTTTCAAATCCAAGAAGTCCCGGTTAAGGCTAAATTTGAGGGTACTCCAGGCCCCCTGGCGCAAGTAGGGAGTATTTTATGGATTTGCACGCTCGCCATGAGCAGTTTGAGTACTTGTGGGTCCGACACGGACTCCGAGTGACAAAGTTATGACCATTTTAGTGAACATCGGTCCATTCTATGGCAGTCCTTGAAAGTACTTCATTCTCCCGTGATGCTTTTTTCCTGACCGCCCCGAAATTTGTTGTCCTCTATAGTGAAGATATTGTTTCCACATATATATTGAGGATGCCAGGAATTCCCTTTTGTTCTTGGCTTTCACGCGCATGAGTTACAACATGCCATCCGGTGAAAACAAGGAGAATATAGCATATAGCCGCAACATTTTCTTCAATTTACGGCCAAATAAGATTGCCCGGATCATAGAGCATCTGCAGAAAGCTATGTTTGTCCCTACCAGGAGGGCTAATGTCTATGAGCAACATAATCTCTCGAATTTCCTTCAAAAGGAAGTGCCAATGGGTTCAGAAACTTGTCCGAAAAACAGCGGTGAATGATGCTCTTTGACTTTCAGGGCCAAAAAGTCTTGCTTAAGGCCGAATTTGAGGGTACTCCGGGCCTCTTAGCGCAAGCCGGGAGTATTTTCTGGATTCGCACGCTGGCCACGAGCAGTTTAAGTACTTGTGGGTCCGACACAGACTCTGAATGACAAAGTTATGACCGTTTTAGTGAAGTTCTATGGGAGTCCTTGAAAGTACTTCATTTTCCTGTGATGCTTTTTGCATGACTGCCCCGAAATTTCTTGTCCTCTATAGTGGAGATATTTTTTCCACATATATATTGACCGATGCCAGGAATGCCCTTTTATTCTTGGCTTTCACGCGCATGAATTACATCATGCTATCCGGCGAAAACAAAGAGAATAAGGCTGATGAGGACATGACTACCTTGGATATGACCAAAAATATTGCGTACATGTATATTTCTTAGGTGATTTCCATTGCAAACTATGCAATAATTTATTTATGTCATCCAAGACAAATACTTCACAAACTTTTGTGCCATGTCAAGTTGCAGGTGTATGGGACATTTGTACCATCCACATATGAAGATAAGGGAGAAAGAGATGTTTACTTGCTGTTCAAAAAGTTCTTTCACGTCACTTTTCGCCCAAAATAAAATAGAGTCCAAGTCTCTCACGTTCTGGACTCAGATTCGGACTGCACAGGTATACCTGACTCAAAACGTCAATAACTTTTTCATCCGGACTCCAAATTGGGTGATTCTTTTTTTGTTGGAAAATAGATTCCGTGCACTTTCCAACCCAATTGGATTCAGCTTCAAACTCATCCGGAGCGTTGAGTTATGGACGAAACAATCTGATGCTGCAGCAGAATCCGAGTCAAACTACAAGTCCAAAGGTGTTACGTCACCTCCACTTGGGCCCATTGGCCTTGTACGACCTAGGGTTAGTTTTAGGCTGCCTAGGGACGTCCTCCCACCTCCTTGGCCGCCACCCCTTGCTCCTATATAAGTAGATCTATCTAGTAGCTTTTTCCTTGGGATTTGTTTAGTTAAAAGTTTGCCAACGCAACTTCGTGTTCTTCGTTTGTGTCCAACGACCAGACCAAGACCACTTTTGGTTCCCACCATTATCAATACTTCATCCATATTCGCAATATTCAGATTGCTTTATCATATTCTTGCTTGTTCTTCGATTGCTTGCAGGAATAGACCTTCGTGGTCAGGCTAATCGTGCTTCTGGCATCGTCAGTAACCTTAGGAGATTGGTTTAGCGATTGCTAAGGCGAAACATTGTGCACGTTTGTAGTCGGATCGTCAAAGTTGACTCCACCAAATCGATAGTTATCATCTCATCGAAAGATCGGGACCCTCGCCTCTATCAAGTGGTATCAGTTTTCAGGTTGCTCGGTGAGAATTTCCAATTTTCCCTCGATTAGATTTATTTTCTTACCTATTGTCCTAGAAAAAGCCCCAAAAGAAGTTAGATCTATTCATCCTTTATCCAAGCCAGCCTAAGCCTTAGTGTCTAGTTGAATTATCGGTTGCATTGTCGTGTCGAGTCGAGTTGCATCGTCGTGTCGAGTTGCTGGTCTTAGTGTCTAGTTCGTTTAGAGTTTCGAGTTCTGTTCACAGTAATCACGCTGCCGCTGTGTTGTTTTCCCATCCATCAATTTTTATCACGTCCTACCCACCGTTCATGGTCATAATCATAGTTGAGGTCATTAACATCTTCGCCTGATCCAATCTGCATCTTATCTAGTATGTCTTGGAAAGAGGGAGAAAAAAGGAAAGAAAAAAAGAGAAAGAAAAAGAAAAAAGTGTGAGGAAACAAAAAATAAAAAAATCGGATCTATCTATTCTCAATCTCGTAGTTGAATTCGGAGTGGAATTGTTTTATGCACTGTTCAGTAAAACATGCATGACTTTCTCATACGAAGTCCGTTTTGGCTCCGCGAGTACTCAAATGAAAGCTAGTGACGAGCCACATCTAAATAGTTGCAGAAGATAGTTCCATATTTGACACCTCGAAATAGGCTTCTAAATAGGTCTTTTTGCCCTCCAAAGTTCGCGAACACAGCTTATTCCAGTTTTTCAAGCCAGTTTTAGAATTTTTTGATTCATCGTATCAACTCAGAATTGATTGATTCTTTTTGCATTGGAAAGGTTGAGTTAGTAGCATTCTTTGAAAAATTTACCAGAAAATTGGCTCAAACTTTTCAAGAGGAAAGTTGGAGAGAGAGAGTTGTTGTATATCCTGCTTGGCAGTTGTTTTTCATCATTATGTTTACTGCCGTTGTGATCTTCACTTATATCTTGCTGTCCAGAGCTACTTAGTACCCTTCATTGATGCTAGTTGTGCTAAGTCGTGACCTCAATACTGTTCTAGGCTCGCGTCTCTAGTCCGGTCTAGCCTAGGACCAGCACAGTACCGTCGTTGAGCGTTTATTCAACGTTGCATCTTTGAATTGATTATTGCTAATATTTTGCTACCATATATGGCCAACCCAGCTCCACATATTCTACACCGTGTATACGTATGTTCCCCTGGCAATCGCTTTACACAATCTTCAGCGTTACTTGACACCGCTGGTTGCTTATCACCACCTGCTGCATGGTAAGAACTTGTAAGATATTGATATTTGCTTTACTGTGAGCACTTTACAACCACATCCTAGTAGTTCATAGGAACATTATTCTCGAGTTTTGTTTCTTGATTCTACTAATCATGACAGGTTCCAGAGATAGAAGTTCTTGGACGACGGACACATCTTCACCATCACGAGAGTTGGGACAACACACACAAGCATATGGTCAGATTATGTCTTTATCATCATTTGAGGGTAGATTTAATCCTGCTATTTATCTATCTTGGGAGCTTGAATTAGAAGAAGTTTTTAGTCACTATGATTTTTCTGAACTTGAGAGAGTACGAGCTACCACTAGAGCATTTACTGGTTTTGCTTCTGTTTGGTGGAGTGTACATTGTAAGAAAAACATTGATAACCAAACCACAACTTGGAAAGTTTTGAAATCCGTAATGAGACAACAATTTTTTCCTCCTTACTATCGTCATGAATTGCTACAAGAGTTCATGCTTACTACCAAGAGTTCAAATCTTATATGCATCATTGTGACATAGAAGAATTTGAGGATGATACAATGAATAGATTTTTTGGTGGTTTGAACCATGATATCCGTGCAAGATTTCACTATAATCCTCATTGCATTACTAGTATGTATGTTCGCGCTTGTACCTTTGAGAGACAGATACAGGAGGATGCATTGGGAGACTACAACAACTACTATTCCAGTTCATGCTCACCACCGCCGGTTGGTTCCTCCACCGTTGCACCTACTAGAGCACCCCCACCTCGGATTGTGAGCGCGAAATCATCTCAAGTGTATGGTGCATTGTCAACGTCCGTACCTACATCAGCTACGTCTTTGCAAAAAGGTAACAGTAAAGGTATTGATGATATAACTTCACATGAGAATGATGCATCCCTAGTTAACTTGAATGCATCATGTGTTGAGTTACCTGGTGATTTGAGCACATCACCTATTTTAGAGAATCTTGATACTGTCATGAATGTGTCATGTGATCAAACAACTGAAATACCAACAATTTTGAGTGCACCCATTGAATTAACTGTTGATGCAAAAGAATCAATGTTTAATCATTTTGATATGACCTCTAATCTTGGTGATGATTCTGTGTCGAATGACTTATTGCATGTTGGCTTATTTAAGCATGTTGTAGCATGTAAATTTGATGCAAGTAAGGTTTATTCACCAATGTTGGGATGGTTTAATGATGAACATTGTCAATCTTTTGAAATGAATAAGAGCTTCACTTATATGTGCAAACTGAGTTCCAATATTTTCATGTGATGTAGGGCGGAACCCTAGGGACCGATCTTTCACGTTTGGAGTGGATCCTATCGGGAAGCACGAAGAACGCGCAGAAAACATAGGGGAAAACACGGGGGGAAACAAGAGAATCACTCAACCGACAAGTATCGATCGCACAAGGGCTAGATCACCGAACTCATAAGGTAGCACAAGATTCAAAATCAACAAAGGAAAGATACAAAGGTAGCCGTTCTTCTCCGTGAGGAGGTCTTGATTGTCTTCCCTTGAAGGGGTCTTGAATCCGCTTAAGGGATCTTCTCCGAAGAGGTCATGAGCTCCAAGGAGAAGTAACCAAGTGGATGAGCAAGGCTCTCACACAAAATATGAGCTAAACCAATGCTCACCCTCAAAATGGGGAGGAGGAAGTCTATTTATAGTGCTAAGCCACGAAGGGGTAAGTGAGGGGAGAAGGGGTACACGGGCCTCGGCCCAAGTCATGCGCGTAGGCAAGGTCGGATGATCCGGACGGGGTCTCGGATGATCCGAGCTTCAGGGGTCCAGATGATCCGGATGCAGTCCCGGATGATCCGGCTTCGGTGGACGCCTTCGGGTGTCTTCGGTGCAATTACCCGGATGATCCGGGGGAGGATCCGGATGATCCGGCTGAGCCCGGATGATCTGGACGGCAGTCCGGATGTCCGGCCTGGCTCCAGCAGCCGCTTCGTCTTCTTCTTCTCATTGCTTCCGTCTTCTCTTCCATGCTTGGCCTTGGTCCTTGGATTCTCCATGGTCATCTTGGTTGTACCTGAGTGTATGCAAGTTCCATGCATGAGGTAGTAGCCATGTCTCACATGCGGAAAGTGACGGTTCGAAGAGTGAATTCACCTTGTGTCCAATGACATATGTTCGAGGTCTCATCATATGTCCTCTTGGGGCTTGGAGAGTAGTCGGAGTGTACATGGGGATGAACGTGGGATGCTCCGCATCATCTCCCGCCCCCCTTGGGAAAGATCCGACCTCGGATCATGATCCTCATCACCATGGAAATGGTTGTCGTGGACGGACTCGTAGTTGGACGTAGATGAAGGCATTGCGCAATCCAAGTACTCCAAGGTGTCTCCGATATGTGGTACATGCAAAATGAGCACACACAAAGTACACTTGGAAATACAATGGTTAGCGCACACAAAGTGTCCATCATGTAAGAATGAGTCCGTGTGGCAAGATAGTGCATGGCAAGACACATGATGCTTATCAAGATGATCTAGAATGACATGCAAAGCATTCATGGGGTAATTAGCATGGTGCACAAAGCGACAAATTCTACCATTGTGCAAAATGATGTCATATAGAGACGGTTCATCAATAGCATGAATATGGCAATGGATGCTCAATATGTGTATGGTATCATGCAGTTGATGGTGGGCAATATGATCATGATGTATGAATATGCTATCAAGGTAGATCACAACAAATTTGCTAAGGAAATGCACAAGATCATATATCATGGATGACATGGAAATATATGCAACAAGACAAGCATAATGTGAGTCAATCCATGCATACGGTGCAAACTTGTGGTGAGTATGAAATGTCCATCGAGCATGACATGTATGAGCACAATCAATAAATATGGAGGTGTTGGTGTGTGACGCCCTCGATTCAATCGTACACTAATCATACAGGCAAATGTGTACGATCAAGATCAAGGACTCACGGTAAGATATCACAACACAACTCTAGACACGAATTAAAATAATACAAGCTTTATATTACAAGCCAGGGGCCTCGAGGGCTCGAATACATAAGCTCGAATACACAAGAGTCAGCGGAAGCAAAAATATCTGAGTATAGACATAAGTTAGACAAGTTTGCCTTAAGAAGGCTAGTATAAAAGCAACATCGATCGAAAAGGCAAGGCCTCCTGCCTAGGAGCCTCCTAAGTACTCCTGGTCATCGGCGGTCTCCGTCACGTGGTAGTAGGCACCCTCGGGGTAGTAGCAGTCGTCAAAGGTGTCATCTGGCTCCTGGACTCCGTCATCTGGTTGCGTCATCCGAGAAGAATGGAAAAGGGGAAAAAGAGGGAGCAAAGCAACCGTGAGTACTCATCCAAAGTACTCGCAAGCAAGGATCTACACTACATATGCAACATTATCAAAGGAAGGCTGCATATGTGGACTGGGCTGCAGAAATGCCAGAATAGAGAGAAGGCCTAGTCCTATCGAAGACTAGCATCTTCTGGAAACCACCATCTTGCAGCAACAGGAGGGAGTAGAGTAGCATAAAGTAAAGTAGTAGTAGTGTTATCAACCTCGGCCAGAGATCCTTTCTCGACTCCCTGCGAGAAAGCAATCCCAGAGCCATACTATCCAATTGTCATCACAATCCAATTCTCATCACAAGTATCCAGTTCTAGTTGTATCGATCGGGATACAACTCCGAGTGTCCGTTACCGTAGGACAGGCTATCGATAGATGTTTTCTTCCCTGCAGGGGTGCACCAACTTAC
Source organism: Triticum aestivum (assembly GCF_018294505.1). Taxonomy (NCBI): domain Eukaryota; kingdom Viridiplantae; phylum Streptophyta; class Magnoliopsida; order Poales; family Poaceae; genus Triticum; species Triticum aestivum. The sequence continues at coordinate 351,361,247 of NC_057801.1, forward strand.
CCACCACGCTCGATTAACTCCGGCCGGACACACTTTCCTGGGTCATGCCCGGCCTCGGCCAAACAATACGCTGCAACCCGACCTAGACTTAACAAAGAGGTCAGCACGCCGGACTAAACCTATGCCCCCAGGGGTCATGGGCCATCTCCCCGGGAACTCCTGCACGTTGCGAACGCGGCCGGTGAGCAGACCTAGCTACCTCCTTAAAAAAGGTAGGTGCTTACCAGTCCAACCCGGCGCGCGCCGCTCAGTCGCTGACGTCTATTAAGCTTCGGCTGATGTATACGACGCAGAACGCCCATACTATGCCCACGTGATGGTTAGTGCTATCAGGCCAGAGGCCCCTCGGATCAAATATCCAAATCGTAGTGGATTAGGAACGCGCGGTAACAAGCAGAGACTCACGAAAGATGTGACCCCGTTGCCCCGTCTCGAGGACTTGCGGCAAGGGCTAAGAATGCCCGGCCACGCCTCGTAATTATCTCATGGGCACCTTCCAGGTCAACCCGACTCCTCATCACTCGCAATTATGCTCGCGCGGGCACCCCTCAGGGTCGACCCGTCTTTAGTAACATGGTTCAGTGTAAAGTCATAGTAACCATAGTAACTGTGTGTCCAAACATCAAGGGGAAAACCCGAGGAATCACCCCTGGTGAATTCCACTCAATGTAATCATCAAGGTGAACGTAAGAGGAATCACCCCCGAGGTTCACACTTGAGGGGTTGCACGACAGAGTCATATCGGAAGTGGTTAAGGCGGAATCACCCTCGATGACCACGACCGAATAGCTACACTACAGGGTTAACATCAGAAGTGCTGTAGAGGTCTCACCCTCGGCACTCGATAGTAACCCAGCAGTGTCGAGCAACTAAGGGGAAAGTGATGTGCGGTGCCGGGGCCTGGTCTTCAATCCCGTTGATCGGGTCTTCAATGATGAAGCAGGGGCAACAAGGACAAGGTGGGAGTCACTGATGGATCACTAACCAACCTATACTAAGCAGTTTAGGATAAGCAGGTAAGGTACGACAGCAGATACAAAAGCAGGCTATGCATCATAATAGGAGCATAAAACAACAGTAGCAAAATCTAATGCAAGCATGAGAGAAAGGAATGGGCGATATCGGGATGATCAAAGGGGGGGCTTGCCTGGTTGCTCTGGCAAGGAGGGGTCGTCATCGACATAGTCGATCACATGGGCAGCATCGGTCTCGGGGTCTACTGGAGAGAAGAGGGGGAAGAAACAGTAAATATAGAGCAAACATAGCATAACAGGACAACAAGCAGAGCTAGACGTGTTCTAACATGGTGCTACACGATACTGGCGAGGGGGGGAGTCAACCGGGAATGATTTCTCGGTTCCCGGCCTGTGTTAGACAGGTCACCGGAGGGGGAAAGTCCCACTTTCAGCATGCTAGGGGCATGTGACAGATGAGCGGACCGCGTATTCGGATTCGTTGGATTTTTCTAAGCAACTTTCATATAGAAAACATTATCATCCGAGTTACAGATTATTTTATATGAATTTTCTAAGTTTTAAACATATTTTGGAATTATTTATACTAACAAAAAAGGAATATGACGTCAGCATGATGTAGGAGTGACGTCAGCAGTCAACAGTCCGGTTGACTGGTCAAAACCGACACGGGGGACCCACTTGTCAGCCTCTGTTACTTAACAGAGCTTATTTTAAACTAAACTGAGGTTAATTAGCTGATGGGCCCCACATGTTAGTGGCTAATTAGCTAAACTAATTACTTGTAATTATAAAAACCATTTTAGTTATTATTTAAGTGGTGGGGCCGGCTCGTCAGTGGCACCGTACCGCCATGTCAGCGTGTTGACTGGGTCAACCCAGTCAACAGGGCCCCTAAGGCCCACTGACAGTGAGCCAGGGGTCGGGCCCACCCAGCCATGTCGGCGGTGGCCGGCGTCTCGCCGCCGGCGACGCTAGAACGCGGCAGAGCCGCTCGGGCCTCGTCGGAAACCCGCTAGGGGCGGCCGTTTCGCGTGCGGTTGGCACCGTTCGAACGCGCACACGACGCCGTGTCGGGTGGTGGTGGTGGCTCGCCCGGGGACGGCCGGAATAACCATCGGCAGCGAGCAAGGGCGGCGGAGGCGTTCGGAGTCACGTCGGGAATGGGCTAGGGGGCACGGGAGGGCGAGAGGAAGGGCTGGCCGGGCTCCTGGGAACACCAGGAGCACGATGGAGGGCTCGGACGGGGGCCACGGCAGCGGTGGCCACGACGGTGATGGAGCAGGGCGACGGTGAGCTACGGCGGTTGCGGCGAGCGAGCTAGAGAGGGAGGCGGCCTACGTGAGAGAAGGGAGAGGGGGAGGAGCTCACCGGGTGGGCGCACGAAGGCCCGGCGAGTAATAGGAGCGCAGTGGCGGTGGCCGGAGTCGAAAGCGGCGGCGACGGCGGTCCAGGAGGAAGACGGATCCGGCGCTGGGGTGGCTCCCGCCTTGAGGTTGTTGGCACAGACGAAGCAACAGATGGCTGCGGGGCTCGTGGACACATCGGGGCGGCGAGGAGGGCCCGGTGGCCGCGGTGGCGCAGCAACGCGGCGGCGACAGTGTGTCGGGGCGAGGTGGATCTGGAGAAGGGGGCGAGGCCAGAGGGAGAGAGGGGAGAGGGGGCGTCCAGGGGGAGTGAGTGGGTGCGGGGAGCCCGAGGGGTCGAGGGGACGTCGCCCTTATCCCTTCCCCGACGGGGACGGCGACAGGGTTCGGTGGCGACCAGCGAGCGCGGTCGCTGGGTCGGGTGAACAGAGAGGAGGGAGGCGACCAGGGGAGGTGGGATGCTGGGTTGGGCCGCCCAGATGACAAAGGCCCAGGGGGGTCGGGGGGGGGTTTCTTTTTCTTTTACCTCTGCTCTTTTCTTTTTACAGAAAAAGCATGGTAATATTTGGGCTGCCAAAAGGATTTTGTAAAAGGTGGGACTTGGCCACATAATTACATTGCAATAGTTAGCACTGCCACAAAAAGGCTGTGAGGCTTTTGAAATAGTTTGAAATTTTTATAAAGTAAAAAGGCATTTAAACTATTGTTTTAGCCACTGCTTTAATTGCTTTAGGCCATTTAAACACCTTGCAAAAATGTTGGTTCACCACCAATATTAACAAATGACTATTTGCCACAAGATGAACATTTTAGATCTCCTGTGTGACAAATTAGAGTTTTTGACTTTAGATTGGATTTGAATTTGAATCGGTGATTTGGATCAAGTGAAGATTAGCGACAGTAACAATGATGACAAGGCATCATTGGAAGGGGATTACCGTAGCATGATTCTCGGGGTGTTACAAATCTCCTACACTACAAGAAATCTCGTCCCGAGATTTAAGGGGTGGAGTAAGGGGGAAAGACTCGGAAAAGACAGAGCTTAACACAAGATAGTTATCTGGGGACTATCTCAGTGAAATTGGCAAAGAGGCATCTCTCGAGTTGAAATTCAAGAAAGTCATGGAGAGCAAGGTAAGAAGGTGCAATAAAAAGCTTCAATCGGGTAGGCACTCGCTCGTTGCCTGAAACAGAGTGTGGAAGAGTTTCAGAGCGATGGGAATAAGTATTTTGTCTGATACCAGAATAGATCACTAGGAAGGTGGCTCGTGATTTACAAATGAAGCCAAGCGCGAGGAACAATTTTGGAAAATAGGGATGAACATGAGGGCCAGGTTTTCATCCTGTGGAACTGTGGGTTATGGGCCCACCATGTGGGTTAAAAGCAGGAAGACGCTAACATCTTGAATGGTCATCATAGCAAGGCAGTTCAGATGATAGCCTGTTAGTGATGTTGGCAACAAAGTCTGGTACCAAGGGCGTGGGACGAAGAGAACCATTTTCCTGCTTGTTGAACAAGACGGATCATTAGGCAAAGTTCTTGTCCATCGGCGGTTACCAGAATATCAACAACAATAGTAATCAGGGTTTCACTGTAAGAGTTGCACACCAAGATGTTTATTTAAGCAGAAGGATATTACTGCTTAGATCATATAGATCACAAGAAAGGTTTAAACAAAACAATCGAAATGAAAATGTGATTATTAATTTAATCAGAACCATGGAAAGGAAAATGTGTTTAAACACAAATATCAGGAGTATATTATTCCCAAGGGCAGGCAGAGGATGACATCCATGAAAAGGTAGTAGATTACCTTTTAGGTAAAGGGGAGAGGAAATTCATGACGTTACCCATTCAATAGTGTTTGGATAGTGATCAAGAAACATTTAGCATTGCGCCTCTAAATGGTTTTAAAGAGGTTCGGAGTACCACAATCATGATTTGGTATAACATTGACATGGTCATCAGGTAAAGGTCGGACCTTGGGAACACAAAGGATCCATCAGAATTTTTAGAACATATCATGCTATTTTATCAGGGAAAATATGAGGAGGTGGCCGATGGGTTCAGTAGCAATCCATCGACATGTCAAAAAGGATGTATTCCCAAAATTAATATGATCAAGTTTGTGTTGGGGGGAAGACAAGAATTTTGTCGATGCTGACACAAATCATCGAGTCGCAAGGATGTTATTTCTAGCCATGAATTCAATTGATATCTCTGAAGAAGCCAAAGTGTTGACGGTGATCACAAAAAATTTTGTCAAGAGACTCAATGAAGATGCCATAGAGCAGAAAAGGAAGCATGAAGTGAAAGGCTATGAGAACCACGGATTCGACACAAGCTCAAAGTCAAGCTTGTTGTTCGAGGTGAAATGATAAGATGAGGAAGATCGACGTAAGCTTAGCTCATCGTCGAAAATTGTGCTTCGGGAAGGACCAGGTAGCACAGTTAGAATTTACCACGATAATGATATAGCCGATTAGGCTAGGAATGGCTCAAAGTATTATTAAACTCGTCAGCAACGAAAATTTACTTCGAGTCATTGAATCGGTGTGCGGGATCGATTCACTTATCAGTGTGCTCGGTTGACAAACAACCCAGAACCCATGAAGGGACAATGACAGGGAAAGGTAGTGTTCATCAAAAGTTCATAAGATTTGGTGCAATGGCATGATATCCTTGAGATACCGGGGGTAATACTCGAAGGTAGGTCATAATAGAGGCTGGGCAGGCGTATTGACCCGCATAAGACAAGTGATTTAAATTGTCCAAGAAATGGGACCAAAGAAGAACAATCATGGTCGGAACCACGGTTCCGAAGGATCAATTCACCGATAACAGATGAACTTATAGCAAGGGGTAATTATTTTTACGAGCAGCTTCCATGATAAGTTCTACATCGGGTCCATGGGCATGAACACAAAGGTTCAAGGTCGACTCCCACTTCTTCAATGCATAAACTTCCATTCACTTCTTGTTTTCGATGAAGTCGTAGTGTTGAAATAATATCTGGCAAGACGCCAGAAGAGTATGACTCGTGAAAACTCTCGTTTTGACATGGATTAGGGATGGCATAGGTTCAACCCATAGGGGCACCTTAGGAACATATACCACAAACTCCAAGAGTAAATAACACAAGCTTGGAAGGTATAGCATGGTTGACAAAAGCAGAAGATACAAATTGTCAAAGACATTCTGTATCATGGGAATAACTCACAAGAATTTTGAATGTGAAGGATACTATCGGATAATAACCCAGCAATGAGCCTGCCGGTCCAAAATGGAGCTGATGTGAGTATCGGTACTCAATCAGAGGAAGAAGAAATGCAAAGGCATCGGATTATAGAACATCTGAATAATTCGATGCTTAGATAACAAAGGAATTATGATTTCCAAAACGAAGGATCAGAAGCAGACGCTCTGATCAAGGATGGATAAGTAGAATAGACCCAGGGGCACGATCGATGACAAATAGATTGGTCAAGAACCAGCTCATGTTCAAAATGACGTCTGAGCCGGAAAGATAATTTAGAAGGATCAATTGATGATTGTGTGCTTTCACACACATGTTGAATCGATAGGATCAAAATGATGGTGTCAAAGGATACTAATGAATATTGCTACACATATGGAAATCATCCATAATGCAAGCAGACAAGTATTTGCAGAGCAATAGGTTGAAGAGGATTCTCGGAAGATCGGACAGTATTTACAATTATTTTGAAAAGCATATGAACAACTGGGGATGAGCGGACCCCGGTTAAGTGAATTATCCTTAGTGCAAAAAGAAGATGCAAAGCAGAAGGCACAAGGATTCTCGGAACAACGGAGGGTGCTAGGGGTATCTTGTAACAACATGAGCAACTAGGGATGAAGGTACAAGCGACAAGGATGTTATTCACGGGGATTATCTATGGTCAGGAACTGCAAGGCAGTGGGCACAGGGTCTCGAGAAACCTCGAGGAGTATCTGCAGAATCTTCTGGCGAAGCAAGCGATCATCGGTAATGTCGGGGCTCTCTGGGAGGAAGTGGGTACGAGAACCTAATGTCAGAGTCAGTAAAATGTTTAACCCTAATAGACGAGAGATTAGAGTCCCAGAGTATAGACGAGGAATAAAAGATCCTAATACCACCCAATGGCGACGTGGGCCCATAACCCACAGGTCCCAGGATCGAAACCTGGCTCTGATACCAACTTGTGACTCCCTCGATTCAATCGTACACTAATCATACAGGCAAATGTGTACGATCAAGATCAAGGACTCACGGTAAGATATCACAACACAACTCTAGACACGAATTAAAATAATACAATCTTTATATTACAAGCCAGGGGCCTCGAGGGCTCGAATACATAAGCTCAAATACACAAGAGTCAGCGGAAGCAACAATATCTGAGTACATACATAAGTTAGACAAGTTTGCCTTAAGAAGGCTAGCACAAAAGCAACATCGATCGAAAAGACAAGGCCTCCTGCCTGGGAGCCTCCTAAGTACTCCTGGTCATTGGCGGTCTCCATCACGTGGTGGTATGCACCCTCGGGGTAGTAGCAGTCATCAAAGGTGTCACCTGGCTCCTGGACTCCGTCATCTGGTTGCGTCATCCGAGAAGAATGGAAAAGGGGAAAAAGAGGGAGCAAAGCAACCGTGAGTACTCATCCAAAGTACTCGCAAGCAAGGATCTACACTACATATGCAACATTATCAAAGGAAGGCTGTATATGTGGACTGGGCTGCAGAAATGCCAGAATAGAGAGAAGGCCTAGTCCTATCGAAGACTAGCATCTTCTGGAAACCACCATCTTGCAGCACCAGGAGGGAATAGAGTAGCATAAAGTAAAGTAGTAGTAGTGTTATCAACCTCGGCCAGAGATCCTTTCTCGACTCCCTGCGAGAAAGCAATCCCAGAGCCATACTATCCAATTGTCATCACAATCCAATTCTCATCACAAGTATCCAGTTCTAGTTGTATCGATCGGGATACAACTCCGAGTGTCCGTTACCGTAGGACAGGCTATCGATAGATGTTTTCTTCCCTGCAGGGGTGCACCAACTTACCCACCACGCTCGATTAACTCCGGCCGGACACACTTTCCTGGGTCATGCCCGGCCTCGGCCAAACAATACGCCGCAACCCGACCTAGACTTAATAGAGAGGTCAGCACGCCGGACTAAACCTATGCCCCCAGGGGTCATGGGCCATCTCCCCGGAACTCCTGCACGTTGCGTACGCGGCCGGTGAGCAGACCTAGCTACCTCCTTAAAAAGGAAGGTGCTTACCAGTCCAACCCGGCGCGCGCCGCTCAGTCGCTGACGTCTATTAAGCTTCGGCTGATGCATACGACGCAGAACGCCCATACTATGCCCACGTGATGGTTAGTGCTATCAGGCCAGAGGCCCCTCGGATCAAATATCCAAATCGTAGTGGATTAGGAACGCGCGGTAACAAGCAGAGACTCACGAAAGATGTGACCCCGTTGCCCCGTCTCGAGGACTTGCGGCAAGGGCTAAGAATGCCCGGCCACGCCTCGTAATTATCTCACGGGCACCTTCCAGGTCAACCCGACTCCTCATCACTCGCAATTATGCTCGCGCGGGCACCCCTCAGGGTCGACCCGTCTTTAGTAACATGGTTCAGTGTAAAGTCATAGTAACCATAGTAACTGTGTGTCCAAACATCAAGGGGAAAACCCGAGGAATCACCCCCGGTGAATTCCACTCAATGTAATCATCAAGGTGAACGTAAGAGGAATCACCCCCGAGGTTCACACTTGAGGGGTTGCACGACAGAGTCATATCGGAAGTGGTTAAGGCGGAATCACCCTCGATGACCACGACCGAATAGCTACACTACAGGGTTAACATCAGAAGTGCTGTAGAGGTCTCACCCTCGGCACTCGATAGTAACCCAGCAGTGTCGAGCAACTAAGGGGAAAGTGGTGTGCGGTGCCGGGGCCTGGTCTTCAATCCCGTTGATCGGGTCTTCAATGATGAAGCAGGGGCAACAAGGACAAGGTGGGAGTCACTGATGGATCACTAACCAACCTATACTAAGCAGTTTAGGATAAGCTGGTAAGGTACGACAGCAGATACAAAAGCAGGCTATGCATCAGAATAGGAGCATACAACAAGAGTAGCAAAATGTAATGCAAGCATGAGAGAAAGGAATGGGCGATATCGGGATGATCAAAGGGGGGCTTGCCTGGTTGCTCTGGCAAGGAGGGGTCGTCGTCGACGTAGTCGATCACATGGGCATCATCGGTCTCGGGGTCTACTGGAGAGAAGAGGGGGAAGAAACAGTAAATATAGAGCAAACATAGCATAACAGGACAACAAGCAGAGCTAGACGTGTTCTAACGTGGTGCTACATGATACCGGCGAGGGGGGAAGTCAACCGGGAATGTTTTCTCGGTTCCGGGCCTATGATAGACAGGTGACCGGAGGGGGAAAGTCCCACGTTCAGCATGCTAGGGGCATGTGACAAATGAACGGACCGCGTATTCGGATTCATTGGATTTTTCTGAGCAACTTTCATATAGAAAACATTTTCATCCGAGTTACAGGTTATTTTATATGAATTTTCTAAGTTTTAAACATATTCTGGAATTATTTATACTAACAGAAAAGGAATATGACGTCAGCATGACGTAGGAGTGACGTCAGCAGTCAACAGTCGGGTTGACTGGTCAAAACCGACACGGGGGACCCACCTGTCAGGCTCTGTTACTTAACAGAGCTTATTTTAAACTAAACTGAGGTTAATTAGCTGATGGGCCCCACATGTTAGTGGCTAATTAGCTAAACTAATTACTTTTAATTATAAAAACTATTTTAGTTATTATTTAAGCGGTGGGGCCGGTTCGTCAGTGGCACCGTACCGCCATGTCAGCATGTTGACTGGGTCAACCCAGTCAACGGGGCCCCTAAGGCCCACTGGCAGTGAGCCAGGGGTCGGGCCCGCCCAGCCACGTCGGCGGCGGCCGGCGTCTCGCCGCCGGCGACGCTAGAACGTGGCAGAGCAGCTCGGGCCTCGTCGGAAACGCGCTAGGGGCGGCTGTTTCGCGTGCGGTTGGCACCGTTCGAACGCGCACACGACGCCGTGTCGGGTGGTGGCTCGCCCGGGGACGGCCGGAATAACCATCGGCGGCGAGCACGGGCGGCGGAGGCGTTCGGAGTCACGTCGGGAATGGGCTAGGGGGCACGGGAGGGCGAGAGGAAGGGCTGGCCGGGCTCTTGGGAACACCAGGAGCACGATGGAGGGCTCGGACGGGGGCCACAGCTGCGGTGGCCACGACAGTGATGGAGCAGGGCGACAGTGAGCTACGGCGCTTGCGGCGAGCGAGCTAGAGAGGGAGGCGGCCTACGTGAGAGAAGGGAGAGGGGGAGGAGCTCACCGAGTGGGCGCACGAAGGCCCGGCGAGTAATAGGAGCGCAGTGGCGGTGGCCGGAGTCGAAAGCGGCGGCGACGGCGGTCCAGGAGGAAGACAGATCCGGCGCTGGGCTGGCTCCCGCCTTGAGGTTGTTGGCGCAGACGAAGCAGCAGACGGCTGCGGGGCTCGTGGACACATCGGGGCGGCGAGGAGGGCCCGGTGGCCGCGGTGGCGCAGCAACACGGCGGCGACAGCGTGTCGGGGCGAGGTGGATCTGGAGAAGGGGGCGAGGCCAGAGAGAGAGGGGAGAGGGGGCATCCAGGGGGAGTGAGTGGGTGCGGGGAGCCCAAGGGGTCGAGGGGACGTCGCCCTTATCCCTTCCCCGACGGAGACGGCGACAGGGTTCGGTGGCGACCAGCGAGCGCGGTCGCTGGGTCGGGTGAACAGAGAGGAGGGACGCGACCGGGGGAGGTGGTCTGCTGGGTTGGGCCGCCCAGATGACAATGGCCCAGGGGGGTCGGGGGGGTTTCTTTTTCTTTTACCTTTGCTCTTTTCTTTTTACAGAAAAAGCATGGTAATATTTGGGCTGCCAAAAGGATTTTGTAAAATGTGGGACTTGGCCACATAATTGCATCGCAATAGTTAGCACTGCCACCAAAAGGCTGTGAGGCTTTTGAAAAAGTTTGAAATTTTTTTAAAGTAAAAAGGCATTTAAACTATTATTTTAGCCGCTCCTTTAATTGCTTTAGGCCATTTAAACACCTTGCAAAAAAACATTTGTTCACCACCAATATTAACAAATGACTATTTGCCACAAGATGAACATTTTAGATCTCCTGTCTGACAAATTAGAGTTTTTGACTTTAGATTGGATTTGAATTTGAATCGGTGATTTGGATCAAGTGAAGATTAGCAACAGTAACAATGATGACAAGGCATCATTGGAAGGGGATTACTGTAGCATGATTCTCGGGGTGTTACATGGTGTACCAATGCTCGATGTCGTGGCATGAGTGGAATTCCGAAGATGCATCCAGTAAGTGCGAGTGCTCCTCAATGTGTAGGTCTGTGGAGCCAATCTCCAATGTCGCTCCTCCGTTCACAAGATGTATCATGTAGACAACATGGAAACAACAATAAAAGAGTGACCCATCCAATATTCGTACTTGAGGATGGCTCAAAGGGATGGAGTTCACCTTTATGAGGATGTCAAAAATATTGGTGTTGTGCATCATGTATGCCTTCAAATAGCCAATATGTCTCATGACGGTAATGCCTTGTGAATCCTTCAAAATGAAAGAACATGACAAACACTCGGAAAAACAAATGAGGTCAGCGGAAGTGCACAACATATCATTCATGTGGTAAGATACCCAACAAGTGTATGCATCATGCTCATCGTAAGAAAGTACAAGGGAGCATTTCATAGTATGGAGGCATATGATGTAAGAACAACCAAATACAAGAGGCTCAATCAAATAAGTATGCATCACAAGTGAAGTGTCCAAGTCTCCAAGATCAATAAGCATAGTATGGTTGCACTCAATACAAGGTGATATGAGAGATGCAACTAATGGAGACAAGAGACAATGCTCAAGACAAATAAAGTGAGAGGCATGAACATATATGTCATCAACCCAAGAAAGCGAGTAAGAGTGGAACATGGGTGATGCAACATAGCAAGCAATCATAGCGATCAAGTCAAGCAAGCTAGTAGTTCGAAGATGCAACATACTAGAGGGAATCATAGCAAGCATGTCATGTGTGCAAATCGTGGGCATGAATAATGGACATGACATATCACAAGCATGAAAGCAAGATATGAGAAAAATATCATCAATGTATTGGCGAGAGGCCATATGTAAATAGCAATGGAACATCATGACTCTCCCAATACAACAAGCATCAATAGCATAGGGCACATGATAAAGATGGCAAAAGCAACAAGGATCTCCACCAAGCATGCAAATACACATAGAAGTAGCATAATGGTGAATCATGGGTAGATGCAAGCAAGGGTAACAATTGCATGGCAAAGGCATAGGAGCAAGCATAACATGCAAAGTGAACACAATAGTATGGGCATAAGGTGACAAGTGGTAAATAGCCCATAGCCGTGTGAGAGCCAAGTAGAAGAGATGCGCGTAGTCCTTGCGTGAAGGGAACGGTGGTAAGGATAGTCCACGGGATCCCAAGCCGTCGTTGCTCTCAAGAGCTTCTTTCGTCAACTCTTGGGATTGAGAGGTTGACGAGTATATGTGAGTACGTACACAAAACAAAGGCAAAGGAAAAATTGTGTGTGCGTGGTATATGTACACATCATCCATCATGATGCGCACGTGCAAGTGTCGGTGAGCACAAAATATCGAATGCTCAAATAAATGAGATGCGTGATATAGAAACATGTCATCCATCATGAGAGGCTTGTTGTTATGTATGGCATAATGGAGACTCAAGGGATGTAATGCATCATGAGAAATAGCTAGAGCATTGTTATTCATGGAATGCATATGGTGCACACAATTATGGGAATCATGCAAAGTATGGAATGCATCAAAATCTCCTAATATGTATGAGGAAACTATGGGTGTGTCCTCATGAGCATTCATGGAAACATCACATGGAGAATATTGACAACATCCAAAATAAACCATATTTCGGTCTATGTGATCATGGCATGACATAGTAGATGAATTGTGCAAATCATGTAAAGGAAGCATGGCAATATCATCACATGAAAAACAAAAGCCAATGACCATCATCTTGTCATCTATGCCATAACTGCAAATGGGATTTATTTTAATGGGGCATGCATAGTTACTATGTTGAGATTGAAATGATGCAATATGGGAGATCTCACTCATAGCATATGACAAGTTCAATGGATTGTCAAACATGATGTGACCAATAGAATTTTCACATGATATCCTATGGAGCATAGCATCACAACTAGGCAACTCAACATGCTCATCATCATATTCATCATAAATTGGTAAGTCATGACATGAAGAAGTCGCACTAGCATGGAGCATGGGAATAGGTGAATCAACATCATGGAAGCAATCGATGTCAAGAGAGTCCACTAGTGGGACAATAGAAGCACCATCACCTATGTTACCTTTGTAGCGTCGCTCATGTGTTGTAGGTGAGGTGTTGAATATCCACTCGTTGTCATCTTCATCTTGATGGAACCATGTGGGGGGTGCATCATCGTACACCATGGCCATCATCGTCTCCATTGGAGAGATGGACTCGTGGAGGATAGGCATGTCGTCATGTAGGAGACCTAGCACCAAAGAAGAAAGCACACTAGGAGTAGAGGTTATGTCGTTAGAAATCAAAGTGGCCTCACATGCCGTGTCAATTATCTCACTCGCTAAGTGTTGTGGCTCACTCACTCTCTCAAGGATGCTCTCATTCATATGGTTGGTGGAGTCACTCAAATGGCGCTCAACCTCACATAGGATGTGTGGCATGCTCTCATGAGTGGGGATCATGGTGGTCACACTCATCCTCTCATAGGAAATGCTCTCAATGTCACATATGGTGGAATCACTCATGTCACTCATGTGGTGTTGGCTCTCCTCACATGACAAATGGGGCATCTCGACATATGTGGGTGTCGGAGAGATGTAGGTGCAAATGTCTCCATGCTCAACTCATATCGCCGTGGTCAAAGGGGATGGCCCTTTCTCGACCTTCTTGTCGCCGTCTTGGAGTTAGAGGCCCATATGATGTGACACCTCGTAGCTCGTCTCCATGACCGAAGGGAATTTCCCATGCTCGGCCATCTTCCTTGAGGGGCTTCCAAAGATGGAAGTGTCGCCCTCACTTGTCGTTGGTCGCCTTGGACTTGATGAAGTCGTTGTAGGCGTACTCGTGGGAAGTAGGCGAAGATGTCGTACGTCCAAAGGCGAAGATGCCTTGATAGCACATGGCGAAGATGCCGAAGTGGTTGTTGTAGTCATAGCACCGTGTTGGTGGAGGTCATCTCGCGGTCTTCTTTTGTGCTCATGAAGTGTCGACTTGGCGTGAAGTAGGGCTTGTTGGGACTTGTGCATTTGCGCTTGTGGAGCATCTTCATGATGATGATGTCGTTGTCGTGCTTGAGCTCGTAGAAGATGTCGTTCGTCGTTGTCGTGCACATGATGGTTGGAGGTGACTTGCCCTTCATGACGATGTTGATCACGAACGTGATGGTGGTCGCCATGTAGATGTGGACGAGGACGATTTGCACTTGCATCGCTTTCGCGCTCCGAAGACTTGTGTCTTGAATGTCGCCGCCTTGAAGATGGCTAAGGGGAAGAAGACTTGATCAAGGCTCTAATCTCCTCCATCATTGCATCTTTCTCCTCTTTATGTGCGGAAAGCTTCTTGTCGATGTAGTCCCTTTTCCTTGCTTCGGAGTGACGAATGTCGATGGAGATGTTCTCGATGCGCTCTCGCAATCGTGATTGTGCGCCTTGTATTTGTCATTGTAGATCGAAGATGGACGCTTTGTTGATGTAGTTGTTCACGCTGTCATTGTTGTCGTAGACCGGAGATGAAATGCCTTGCCTATCCATCACAAGACTCAAGCAAATATGAGTGGGAGAAAGAGGACAACTTATACCAATGTACCTTGACCGATGTTGACAATGAATCAAGTTCACTCAAATGCGGACAATGAAATAGCACTATTGGTACCAATCCTTGTCGGTTCTCACACCTACACAAGTAAAGCTTATGGAGGAGCTTGGTGACGATAGTGGCACAAAAATTTAATGCAAAATGTTAGCAAGAGTCAATAATGTTGAAAGAGATTCACAAATTCGCAAGCGAAACAAGTAGACCAATAGCAATGAATGGCACACGGAAACACACACACGGATAGATAAATGGGGCCGTGCAACCAAGGAATGAGCACAAAATGTGGAATCCACGGAAAACGCTCGTGTTGCACAACTCAAGAGAGATGCTAGCACGATTGCTCAATAGGCGGATACGACACTTGTGCACAACCTATAATATGCAAAATGTAGCAACTACTATCCCAAGTATGCTATTATGTATGGTTCCCGGTGTTTCTCTCAAGATGATCCAAGATGATCGGATTTGAAAATCTTATATGCAATGTGGTATGATGCTATGGCACTTGCTTACAAGCTCTTTGCTCTTTCTCTTTTGCTTAAAAGCTTTATTTCTTTCTTTTTTTTCTATGGCCACTTTTGCACAATGCACAAACCAAGATAGCAATTGTGTATATGCGGGAACAAACTTGTGACACAAGATATGATAGCAATATATGCACCACGATGATATGGTATGTATGCTATGGGAAGTATGATCACTAGTGTGCACAAGTAACGTTGCCGGCAATACTCAAATGGCTAGTCTCGATAGGCAAGCAACGCAAAATTAAGGCAAGGGCTTAACAATGCAATGGCAAGGGGAATATACAATGGAGGGATACCACGATACCAAGATGATATGGAGGTTACCATCCTTGGCGATGATGAGTGGTGGTATTCTTGATGTAGAAACCAAGATGATGGAGTCTCGTCCCTAAGTAGCCAAAACACCTTAGAAAACGTAAAAACCGCGAACTCAAAATCTCAAACATCAAATGTCAAAATGGCGGTAGCGGAAAGCGGTGGTGGTGTTGCATTAGGCAATGCGGAAGTGGAATGATGGGCTATACACGTGTCGGAGTTGAAGTTGCCGTCCCTAAGTAGCCGAAACACCTTAGGAGACACAAGCCACAACTCAAACAAGCTCAAACAAAATTGGGTTAAGTTTGGTTGTCGGAAGTGTATGGTGGGCAAGGTTATGTGGAAGTGGTGGTGATGGTTGATAAAGAAGCAATTGTCCCTAAGTAGTTGAAACACCTTAGGAGACGCGAATCACTACTCAAGCAACCACTAATCTATGGGGAACAAAATGGGTTAGGTTGCGGAAGTGGTGGTGGTAATGCGGATGATGTGGTGGAAGCCCTAGGCAAAGATGCCAAAATTCCGAAAATTTTATGGTGTCAAATGGTGTTGGTGGTATTTTTGTGGAATGGGGGATGTCAATAGCTTCAAAACAAGCTAAAGAACGTCAAAAACGGACTCCGGATGAATTAGTTATGACCAAAACAAAATTTCAACCGAGTAAGTGTCAGGGTTAATCGGACATCCGGGAGGACGTCCAGCTCATCCGGGCTATGTTCGGATGATCCGGGAGTACATCCGGATGATCCGGGTTCGTCAGCTTCATTTCGGGAATTCAGGTGCGTGGGTTACCCGGACGTCTGAGAGAGGGTCCAGCTGATCCGGGAGGTGTCCGGATGATCCGGGCAGGTCAAACTGCTCGTGATTTCCTCTCGGGGACGAATTTTTGGGCGGAAATGGATGATTTTCGGGGCAAAATTTGATGGATTTTGTGGATGGAAGCTGGAGAAACTTGGGGAGAGGCTAGATCCAATTGAAACCAAGCAAATCCACGGATCAAAATCAACAAAACATCATCAAACCAACAAATCACAAAAAAAATTGGGGGCTATTTTTGGTGGGGATTTTCGGATTTAGGACAAAATCAACAAAATCAAGCTACAAAACGAAGGGTAGGGGCTCCGAAAACGTGATCAACGTGGCTCATGATACCAAGATGATGTAGGGCGGAACCCTAGGGGTCGATCTTTCACGTTTGGAGTGGACCCTAATGGGAAGCACGAAAAACGCGTGGAAAACACAGGGGAAAACACAGGGAGAAACAAGAGAATCACTCAACCAACAAGTATCGATCACACAAGGGCTAGATCACCGAACTCATAAGGTAGCACAAGATTCAAAATCAACAAAGGAAAGATATAAAGGTAGCCATTCTACTCCGTGCGGAGGTCTTGATTGTCTTCCCTTGAAGGGGTCTTGAATCCGCTTGCGGGATCTTCTCCGAAGAGGTCGTGAGCTCCAAGGAGAAGTAACGAAGTGGATGAGCAAGGCTCCCACACAAAATATGAGCTAAACCAATGCTAACCGTCAAAATGGGGAGGAGGCGGTCTATTTATAGTGCTAAGCCACGAAGGGGTAAGTGATGGGCGAAGGGGTACACGGGCCTCGGCCCAAGTCATGCGCGCAGGCAAGGCCGGATGATCCGGACGGGGTCCCAGATGATCCGGGCGTCAGGGGTCCAGATGATCCGGATGGAGTCCCAGATGATCCGGCTTCGGTGGAAACCTTCGGGTGTCTTCGGCGCAATTACCCGGACGATCCGGGGGAGGATCCGGATGATCCGGCTGAGCCCGGATGATCCGGACGGCGGTCCGGATGTTCGGCCTGGCTCCAGCAGCCGCTCTGTCTTCTTCTTCTCCTTTCTTCCGTCTTCTCTTCCATTCTTGGCCTTGGTCCTTGTATTCTCCATGGTCATCCTGGTTGTACCTGAGTGTATGCAAGGTCCATGCATGAGGTAGTAGCCATGTCTCACCTGCGGAAAGTGACGGTTCGAAGAGGAGTGAATTCACCTTGTGTCCGATGGCGTATGTTCGAGGTCTCGTCATATGTCCTCTTGGGGCTTGGAGAGTAGTCGGAGTGTACATGGGGATGAACGTGGGATGCTCCGCATCATCATGCCTTCTACTTCTTGTGATAATGTTTTGGCTTTAGATTTTATGAACTATGCAAGTTACTCATCTATTCATGTGTCATATGTGCAAAATTCAAGGGAAGTAAAAATGGATGACATATACATATACAACATGTACACCTTGTGTTGTAGGGTCAAACCCTAGGAAGGATCTTTTCACACTTGGAGGGTGGAAAAGGAGGAAAAACTCAAGAACACCAAGAACACCAAGAACAAATCTCTCAAACAAACCCAAGTATCACATCCACTAGAGTAGCACACACATGAGATCCACAAGATTACAAGATCAATACAAGGAGAGTAGCACTTGGTAAATTCTTCCCACTATGTGAGGTCTTGATGATCTTCTCCAAGAGGAGGCCTTGATAATCCAATGGATTCTTCCCTAGGTGGGGGCTTGATCTCCTAAGAGGAGAGGATACAAGGAGCAAAGGCTCACAATGCTTAGTCTAATCTTTGCTAACCCTACAAATGAGCTAGGAAGGGGGTACTTATAGTCTAGGGTCGAAATAAGAGGGGGAGAGGGTTACAAGGGAAAAAGCCCCAACTTGCACGCAGGCTCGCGGAGTGGTACGGGCATTCGGAGCGAAGGGGCCGGGCACCCGGCCTAGTCAGGGGGCCGGCTGGGGCTGACTGGGCACCTGGGGCTCCAAGTCCGGGCACCCGGGTGGGCGGCTGGGAGACGACGCGAGGGGGGGCCGGCACCCGGGGCTGGCTGGGGGCGCGGTGCATCTCCTGGCCGGGCACCCGGGGCCAATGGGCCGGGCACCCGGGGCCGGTTGAGTTGTAGCCCAGGCAGGGGCCGGGCACCCGGGGCCGAGACGGCCGGGCACCCGGGGTGTCCAGGGAGGTTTTCCTCCCCTCCTCCTTCTTCACTCTTCTCAACCTCTCCTTCCTTCTCTCACAAGGCTCGCAACTCTATCTTCTCCTTCTCACGGTCAACTCCCTCGTACCTAGGAATGAACAATGTTTCCGTTTGAGGTAGAATCCGATCCTCACACGAATCCAAACGAGACTTGAATAGGAAAGAGTTCACCTTGTTCTCGATGTGGTGCGCACGTGCTCTTGTCAATGGCCCTCTTGGTGTTTGCGGTGGTGATGGAGTGTTGGTGTGGGTAGTTGAGGGATGCTCCGCATCATCTCCCCTCCCCCCTTGGGAGAGATCCGACCTCGGATCGTGATCCTCATCACCACGGAAACAGTTGTCGTGGATGGATTTGTAGTTGGACGAAGTGGAAGTCATGGCGCAATCCAAGTACTCCAAGGTGTCGGCGGACGAGTAGACGTGCAAAAAGAGCAAACACAATCGACACTCGGAAATACAATAGTTCGCGCATATAAAGTGTCCATTAAGTAAGAATGAGTCCGTGCGGCAAGATTGTTCGTGGCAAAGCGCATGAAGCTTATCAAGATGAAATAGAATGAGATGCAAAGCATTCATGGGAGCAAAAGCATTCATTGTGCACACAAATGTGTTGTGAATATGATCAATGCAACCACGGTGCAAAATGATGTCATAGTGAGACAGTTTATCAATAGCATGAATATGGCAATGGATGCTCAATATGAAAAAGTTATCATGTAATTGATGGTGGGCAATAAGATCATGATTTATGAATATGCCATCAAGAAAGATCACAACAAATTTGCTAAGTAAATGCGCAAGCTCAAATATCATGGGAATACGAGATGCAACAAGGCAACCATAATGTATGTCAATCCATGCATAGCATGCAAACTTGCGGTGAGTATGAGATGTCCATCGAGCATGACATGTGGAAGCATAATCAACCAATATGGAGGTTGTGGTACAAAAAGTCAAAGGAGTGTTGATGTACCAAAGCTTAATGGCTCAAAGGGAAGGATGTCACCTTGAGGAGTTTGTCAATGATGATGGAGTCGCGCATCTTGTATGCCCTCCCATAACCAATATGTCTCGTGGTTGTACCGTCTTGTAAATCCTTCAAAATGAAAGAACGTGACAAACACTTGGAAAAACAAATTAGGTTAGCGGAAGGGCCAAACCTATCATTCGTGTGGTAAGATACCCAACAAGTGTATTCATAATGCTCATCATAAGAAATGACAAGGTAGTATTGCATGGTATGGAGGCATATGATGCGAGAACGACCAAATGCAATAGGCTCAATCAAACAAGCATGCATAACAAGTAAGGTGTCAAAGTCTCCAAGATCAATAAGCATAGTATTTTTGCACTCAATATAAGTGGATATGAAAGAGGCAACTAATGGACACAAGAGACAATGATCAACATATATCATGTGAGAGGCATGAACATATATGTCATCAACCCAAGAAAGCGAGTAAGAGTGGAACATGGGTGATGCAACCAAGCAAGCAATCATAGCAATCAAGTCAAGCAAGCTAGTAGTGCAAAGATGCAACATACTAGGAGGAATCATGGCAAGCATGTCATGGGTGCAAATAGTGGGCATATATAATGCACATGACATATCACAATCATGAAAACAAGATATGAGGAAAGTAGGCTCATGGTGTTGGCAAGAAGTCCTATGTAAATAGCAATGTAACATCATGACTCTCCCAACACAAAAATCAACAATAGCATGAGGCACATGATAAACATGGCAAAAGCAACAACACTCTCCACCAAGCATGCGAATACACATAGGAATATCATAATGGTGCATCATGGGTAAATGCAAGCAAGGGTCACAATTGCATGGCAAAGTCATGTAAAGAGGCATAACATGCAAATTGAACACGATAGTATGGGCATAAGGTGACAAGTGGTAGATAGCCCATAGCCGTGTGAGAACCAAGTAAAAGAGAAGCGCGCAGTCCTTGCACGAAGGGAACGTTGGTAAGGA
Source organism: Triticum aestivum (assembly GCF_018294505.1). Lineage (NCBI taxonomy): Eukaryota > Viridiplantae > Streptophyta > Magnoliopsida > Poales > Poaceae > Triticum > Triticum aestivum. The sequence goes on from NC_057801.1 coordinate 351,381,417, forward strand.
TAATCCACGGAATCCCAAATTGTCACTGCTCTCAATAGCTCGTTTCGTCAACTCGTGGGATTGAGACGTTGACGAGTATACGTGAGTACCTACACACAACAAAGACAAAGGGAAAATTGTGTGTGCATGGTATATGTACACATCAGCCCTTATGATGCGCACGTGCATGTGTTGGTTTGCACAAAATAGCCAATGCTCAAATAAATGAGATGCGTGATATAGAAACATGTCATCCATCATGAGATGTTTGTTATTATGTATAGCATAATGGAGAATCAAATTGTGGAAAGCATCACTAGTGATATCTAGAGCATTGTCATGAATGGTATGCATATGATGCAAACAATTACGGGAAATCTCACCCATATTATATGACAAGTTTAATGGATTGTCAAACATGATCTGACTTCTAGAATTTTCACAAGATATCCTATGGAGCATGGTATCACAACTAGGCAAATCAACATGCTCATCATCATATTCATCATAAATAGGTGGCATATCTAAGCATGTAGAAGACGTAGTATGTGGTGAATCCATAAGGTGATCATCATCGTGTGAGCAATCAATGTCAAGCGAGTCCACTAGTGGGACAAGAGAAGCACCATCATCTATGTTACCTTTGAAGCGTCTCTCGTGTGTCGTAGGTGATGTGTCGGAGATCCACTCATTGTTATCGTCATCTTGATGGAACCATGTGGGGGGTGCATCATCATCCACCATGGCCATCGTCATCTCCATTGGAGGTATGGACTCGTTGAGTATATGCATGTCGTCATGTAGGAGACCTAGCACCAAAGAAAATACACTCTTTGCCATCGTGGAGAGCCACAAGCAAGCCACCCATCATGGAGAGAAGAGTGAAAAAGTGATCCACCCAAAAGTGAGTGAGACCCACAAGCCAGACGTGAGGACCTCTTCGTCTAGAGAGAAAAACCTCATACTATTTGCCACAAAAAGTGAGATAAGAGAAGTGTGTGAGAACCCATCGAGTGTGATGCACTTTGTCCTTGTGTGCAAGGATGGGAAACCAACAACTAACACCTCTCACGAGCTACCTTTAGTGTTTTAATCACTTTTGCAGGAATTCCAAAATGTTTTCCCCGATGAGCTACCTCCGGGTTTACCTCATCTACGAGGCATTGAGCATCGAATCGACCTCATCCCCGGAGCGCCACTTCCAAACAAAGCTCCATACCGTGTCAATCCCGAAGAAACCAGGGAGATTCAACGGCAAGTACAACAACTAATCGACAATGGTCATGTACGTGAAATCTTAAGCCCTTGTGCCGTTCCGGTTATACTTGTGCCTAAGCACGATGGAAGTTTCTGCTTGTGTTCCGATTGTAGACCTATAAATGTTATTACCGTTCGCTATGGGCATCCCATTCCCCGCTTAGATTATATGCTTGATGAACTTAGTGGAGCCAACTTTTTCTCAAAAATTGATCTTAAAAGTGGCTATTACCAAATCCGCATTCAAGAGGGTGATGAATGGAAAACTGCTTTCAAAACCAAATTTGGCCTATATGAGTGGTTAGTTATGCCTATGGGTTTATCGGAGGCTCCCGGTACTTTCGTGCATCTCATGCATTATGTGCTTCGTCCTTATATTGGAGTCTTTGTTGTGGTTTACTTCGATGATATTCTTGTGTTTAGCAAAACCATGAAAGAACATCTTAATCATGTTAGGGCTGTTTTGCAAACCCTTCGCAAGGAAAGCCTTTATGCAAACATGAAAAAGTGCACATTTGGTGTTGACAAAGTGGTTTTCTTGGGTTTTGTTGTCTCTTCCAAGGGTGTCCATGTTGATGAATCTAAAATTGAAGCAATTAAAACTTGGCCCCAACCCACCAGTTTGCAACAAGTGCGTAGTTTTCTTGGTCTAGAAGGTTTTTATCGTCGCTTTGTGAAAGATTTTAGCACTATCGCAGCTCCTTTGCATGCCTTGAGTAAGAAGAATGCTCCTTTTGTTTGGGGATCTTTGCAATCCACCGCTTTTGATGAGCTCAAGTCTTTGCTTACTCATGCTCCGATTCTTGCTTTGCCCAATTTTGACAAAACTTTTGAGGTTCATTGTGATGCAAGTGGTACCGGAATTGGCGGAGTTTTGATGCAAAAAAAACGAGCCATTGCATATTTTAGTGAAAAACTCTCCGGTGCTCAACTTAACTATACCATATATGACAAAGAATTGTATGCTTTAGTGCGTGTGCTACATGTTTGGGAACATTATCTTAGACATCATGAGTTTGTCATCCATACCGATCATGAAACGCTTAAGTACTTAAAAGGTCAAACTAAGTTGAACAAGCGTCATGCCAAATGGAGTGAATTTATTGAATCTTTTCCCTATGTGATCAAGTACATTCAGGGTAAGGAAAATGTAGTTGCCGATGCACTTTCACGCATATGCACGCTTGTCACTAAACTTCAGTTGAATGTTATTGGCTTTGAGCACATAAAAGACTTGTATGCTAATGATCCATCTTTTGAAACTCCTTATGCTAAATGTTTGACGCATAGATCTTGGGAACAATATTACATCAAGGATGGTTATCTTATGAGAGATAACAAACTTTGCATTCCCGAGTCTTCTCTTTGTTTGCTCCTTTTGCAGGAGGCTCATGGAGGCGGACTCATGGGACATTTTGGATGCAACAAGACTTTCGCCACGTTCTCCAAGAACTACTTTTGGCCCAAGATGTTCCATGACGTCTCACGCTTCACCACCCGATGCTCTACATGTCGCAAAGCTAAGTCTAAAGCTCAATCCCATGGTCTTTACATGCCTCTTCCTATTCCTTATCAACCTTGGGAAGACATTAGCATGGATTTTGTACTTGGTTTGCCTAGAACTCAAGATGGCACATTTCATCCCTTGCAACAAGATAGACGGTGCTTCACACGTTGCAAATCTCTTTTGTAGGGAAATCTTGCGCCTCCATGGAGTACCAAAGATAATCGTCTCCGACCGCGACGTCAAGTTCTTGAGTTAGTTTTGGAAGACCATATGCGCCAAGCTCGGAATCAAGCTCTTGTTCTCATCCGCATACCACCCTCAAACCGACGGCCAAACGGAGGTGACAAACCGTACACTCTCCACTCTACTTCGCGTGTTGATCAAGAAGAACATCAAGGAGTGGGAGGAGTTTCTACCCATCGCCGAGTACGCCTACAACCGTGCAAGACATTGGACAACCGACAAGTCCCCCTACGAGGTCGTCTAGGGCTTCGGCCCGTTGTCCCCATTGGACATTCTTCCTCTTCCTCTTCAAGAGCGCACCAACCTCGACGCAAGTTCCCGTGCAAGCTACATCAAGAAGATGCATGAAGATACAAGACACACCGTCGAGCACCAAGTACAACGACTCGCGACCAAGCTCAACGTCAACAAGCATCCCATGATATTCAAATTGGAGACCTCGTGTGGCTACACCTTCGCAAGGACCGCTTCCCCAACAAACACAAGTCCAAGCTTCTCCCTCGAGCCGACGGACCCTTCAAGGTGCTAGCACGCTACAACAACAACGCTTACAAGATCGATCTCCCACGCGACAAGTACAACGTGAGCGAAATCTTCAACGTCTCCAATCTCTCCCCGTACCATGGTGATGAGGGTTTCGATCCGAGGTCGGATCTCTCCCAAGGGGGGGGGGAGATGATGTGGAGCATCCTTCGGTCATCCCCATGGACCTTCCATCGCCTCACCAAGCCCCAAGAGGACCCATGACTAGAGCATGTGCTAGAGCTCTCGAGACCAAGGTGACTTCTCTCCTTAATGATATCTCATCTGATCCTCTCGAGACATGGCTACTACCTCAATCCAGAATGTTGTGCATGATTAGGTACCAAGAGGACCCTCCCGAGGATGCACGTGAAGATGGTCAAGACCGCAAGTCCATGGAAGAAGAGAACCAATGGAAGAAGGCAAGGACAACCTCCAGGCACCGGACATCCGTCCAGGACCCCGAACATCCGGCCCCTGGAGATCCACAAGGCCAGGCATCTGTAGAAGAAGCTATAGGGACCGGACATCCGGCCCCCACCGGAAATCCGGCCTAAATCCCGGACATCCGGCACTGGTGTCGAGGGAGCACAGAAGCTTGCCCCGACAGCCCGGACATCCGGCGTTCGTCCCGGACATCCGGCGCCTCCCGAAGCTGCGGACATCCGGCCCCTCCGAGAGAACATCCGGCATCGCCCCTCTAGTGCACAGAAGAGTCAACTCCACTGGCCCGAACATCCGGCCCCTCCAGCCCGGACATACTGCACCTCGTGAGCGCCCGGACATCCGGCCCATCGCCCGGACATCCGGCGCCCTCTGCCTACGCGCAGCTCCTTTGGGACGTGACCCATGTACCCCTTCTCCCTTTGACTATATATACTCCCTCATCCCGTACGTTTTAGGGTTAGCATTGGTTTAGCTCATATTTGTGTGAGAGCCTTGCTCATCCACTTGGATACTTCTCCTCGGAGCTCACGACCTCTTCGGACAAGATCCCCTAAGCGGATTCAAGACCCCTTTCTAGGGAAGACCATCAAGACCTCCGTACGGAGAAGAACGGTTCCTTTGTATCCTTACCTTTGTTGATTGTGGATCATGTGTTACTCTTTGTTTTCGGTGATTTAGCACTTGTGTGATTGATTCCTTGTTGGTTTAGTGATTCTCTCTCATTTTCCCCGTGTTTCCCCCTTGTGCTTCCGCGTGTTCTATGTGATTCCCCGTAGGATCCACTCCAAACATGAAAGATCGTTACCATAGGGTTCCGCCATAGATCACGATCCGACTATGAACGTGCGAGGATGTCGCACCTTAGCAATCGCTAAACCAACTTCGAGAGGTTATTGACCACGCCGGAGCACGATCAACCTGACCACGAGGATCTATTTCCTGCAAGCAAATGAAGAACAAGCAAGAAACTAAGATTTCAATCTGAATATTGTGAATAATAGAGGAAAGCTATATTAATGAAGGTGGGGTTCTATGACGCCTTTCTCTGGTCTTTGAACACAAACGAAGTACGTGAAGTTGCAGCTATGGTGAACTTTAATCAAAACAAAACCCAAAGTCTAAACGACGCCCTAAGGGTTGTATATATGGAGGAAGAGGGGGGAATTTCATGGCCCTTCGGGAAGGGGTCCGAACCAACCCTATCTCTTGTTTCCCCACACATATGGACTCTAAAGACAGCCTATACTCAATTATTTCAAAAATACATGGGCCTGGCCCAATAATAAGGTGACGCAGCACCTAGAATAGCCTCTGGATGAACGTTATGAGGTAGCATCTTTTATATTTCGTCCAAGGATTCATGCACTCATTATGGTGGCTTCAACAGCCTGAAATCATCACTTGTAACTCCGTTCTTGTTCCCCTTGCGCATGCCATCATCTCCATTGTTGTTCTTGCTCTAGTGTTCATCCTTCTCCAAGCAAGGCCCTTCATTTGTAAGCAAAACAAATGTATCCAATTTAGGCAGCATCATATTCTCATGAACATTAGAATCATTACCAAGAAACTAAAGTACCTAGTAATTTAATTGGCGTGCGCAAGCTCTAGTAATTGGTCTAGTATGTATAGCAGCAGGGGCTCTGGGTGTAACAGTGGTATTGATGTCCTCATCATAGGGTAGAACCCTAGAGGCCGATCTTTCACGTTTGTTGCGGATCCCTATGAAGAACACAAAGAACACGAGGAAAGGAACGAGAGAAAAACACGAGAAATTACTCAACCAACAAGAACAAATCACACATGTGCTAGATCATCGAAACACGAAGAGATACACGGTCAAAATCCAACAAAGGACGATACAAGTGGCGGTAGCTCATCTCCGATAGGAGGTCTTGAATCCACGAGGGATCTTCTTGTAAAGGGGTCTTGAGTCCAGGTGGATCTTCTCCGAAGAGGCCGCGGTCTCTCACGAGGAGGAGATCCGTATGGATGAGCGAAGCTCTATCTCACAAATGTTCTAAATCAACGCTAACCCTAACTAGGAGGAGGTGGAGGAGTATATATAGTCTAGGGATACGAAGGGGTAAGTGAGGGGTACATGGGCTTCGGCCCGAAACTGGACGCAGCCAGGGTCCGGACGTCCATGAGGCATCGGTCATCCGGAGGCTCGCGGGGGTCCGGACGTCTGTAGATCTTCGGAAATCCATAGTTTAGGTTCTGTCTCCATGGTCTTGGACGTCCATAGTGGTCCGGTCGTCCTGGAAGGTGTCGGACATCCGGTCCTGGCTGGTCGTCCGGTCGCTATAGCGTTTGCTGGCCTGAGTTCCTCGGGCTGTTGTGACCTCCAGGGGTCGGACGTCGAGGCTGGGCCGGTCGTCCGGTGGTTTTAGCTTCGGGAAGGTTCTTCTCTTGGTCCTTGTACTTGGCGTCCTCGCTAGCTCTTCTGTTGGATGTGGTGGCTCCGTGGCTTTCCTCTAAGTACCTCATCTTGCATAGCACACACGTTGGAGGTAGTAGCCATGTCTCACATGTAGAAAGTGAAGGTTCGGAGTGGAGCGAGTTCACCTTGTGTCCAATGGCGTATGTTCGAGGTCTCGTCCTATGTCCTCTTAGGGTTTGGAGAGTAGCCGGAGTGTACATGGGGATGAACGAGGGATGCTCCGCATCATCTCGCCCCCACCCCCCTGGGAAAGATCCGACCTTGTATCGTGATCCTGATCACCATGGAAACGGTTGTTGTGGAGGGACTTGTAGTTGGACGGAGTTGAAGGCATGACGTAATCCAAGTACTCCAAGGTGTCTCCGGTATGTGGTACATGCAAAATGAGCAAACACAAGAGACACTCGGAAATACAATGGTTAGCGCACACAAAATGTCCATCAATTAAGCGTGAGTCCGTGCGATGGGATAGTGCGTGACAAAGCGCATGAAGCTTATCAAGATGATATAGAATGAGATGTAAAGCATTCATGTGAGAAAATTCATTTATCGTATGCACAAAGGTGTGGTGAATGTGATTAATGCGACCATTGTGCAAAATGATGTCATAATGGGATGTCTTATCAAGAGCATGAACATGGTAATTGGTGCTCAATGTGATTATGTTGTCATGCAATTCATGCTGGGCAATATGATCATGATGTATGGATATGCCATCAAGGAATATCACAACAAATTTGCTAAGGAAGTGAACAAGCTCATATATCATGGATGACATGGGAATACAAGAAGCAACAAGGCAATCATAACGTGAGTCAACCCATGCATAGGGTGCAAACTTGTGGTGAGTATGATATGTCCATCGAGCATGACATTTATGAGCACAATCAAAAAATATTGAAAATATGGAGGTGTTGGTGTACCAATGCTCGATGTCGTGGCAAGAGTGGATTTCCAAAGGTGCATCCAATAAGTGCGAGTGCTCCTCAATGTGAAGGTCCATAGAGCCAATCTTCAATGCCGGTCCTCCATCCCATAGATGTATCATGTAGACAACAAGAAGGAAACAACAATGAAAGAATGTCCCATCCAATATGTGTATTTCAAGATGGCTCAAAGGGAAAGAGTTCACCTTTATGATAATGTCGAAAATGTTGGTGTCGCACATCGTGTACGCCTTCATATGACCAAGTTGTCTTATGATGGTACCTCCTTGTGAATCCTTCAAAACGAAAGAACATGAAAAACACTCGAAAAAACAAATGAGGTTAGGGGAAGTGCAAAACCTATCATTCATGTGGTAAGATACCCAACAAGTGTACGCATCATGCTCATCATAAGAAAGTACAAGGGAGCATTTCATAGTATGGAGGTATATGATGTAAGAACACCCAAATACAAGGGGCTCAATCAAACAAGCATGCATCACAAGTAAAGTGTCAAAGTCTCCAAGATCAATAAGCATAGTATGGTTGCACTCAATATAAGTGGATATGAGAGAGGCAACTGATGGACACAAGAGACAATGATCAAGATATATCATGTGAGAGGCATGAACATATATGTCATCAACCCAAGAAAGCGAGTAAGAGTGGAACATGGGTGTTGCAACCAAGCAAGCAATCATAGCAATCAAGTCAAGCAAGCTAGTAGTGCGAAGATAGTGGTCATGAATAATGCACATGACATATCACAAGCATGAAAGCAAGATATGAGCAAAATATCATCAATGTATTGGCGAGAGGCCATATGTAAATAGCAATGGAACATGATGACTCTCCCAACACAACAAGCATCAATAGCATGGGGCACAAAGAAATCATGGCAATAGCTACTAGGATCTCCACCAAGCATGCAAATACACGTAGAAGTAGTAGAACGGTGAATCATATGTAATAGCTACTAGGATCTCCACCAAGCATGGCAAAGGCATAGAAAGAGGTATAACATGCAATGTGAACATGACACAATGGGCATAAAGTAACAAGTGATATATAGCCCAAAGCCGTGTGTGATAGAGGCGAGGGTCCCGATCTTTCGATGAGATGATAACTATCGATTTGGTAAAGATGACTTTGATGATCCGACTATAAACGTGCACGACATTGCGCGTTAGCAATCGCTAAACCAACTCCGAGAGGTTATTGACCACGCCGGAGCACAATCAACCTGACCACGAAGGTCTATTCCTGCAAGCAATCGAAGAACAAGCAAGAATATGATAAAAACAATCTGAATATTGCGAGTATATATGAAGTATTGATAAAGGTGGGGATCCGTAAGCGGTCTTGGTCTGGTCGTTGGACACAAACAAAGTACACAAAGTTGCAATGACTAACTTTTAACTAAAAAATCCCCAGGGAAAAGCTACTAGATGGATCTACTTATATAGGACCAAGGGGTGGCGGCCAAGGAGGTGGGAGGACATCCCAAGGCAGACTAAAACTAACCCTAGGTCGTACAAGGCCAATGGGCCCAAGTGGAGGTGATGTAACACCTTTGGACTTGTAGTTTGACTCGGATTATGCTACTGCATCAGATTGTTTCGTCCATAACTCAACGCTCTAGGCGAATTTGAAGGTGAATCCAATTGGGTTGGAAAGTGCACAAAATCTAGTTTCCAATAAAAAATGAATCACCCAATTCAGAGTCCGTATGATAAAGTTGTTGGCGTTTTGAGTCAGGTATGTCTGTGCAGTCCGAATCTGAATCCAGAATGTGAGAGACTTGGACTCTTATCTTCTCTTGGCCCAAAAGTGACGTGAGAGGACTTTTTGAACAGAACCTAAACTTCTCCTTTTCCCTTATCTTCATATGTGGATTGTACAAATTTCCCATACACCTGCAGTTGGACAAAACACAAAAGTGTGTGAAGTATTTTTTGTTCTGGATAACATAAATAGATTATTGAATAGTTTGCACTAGAAATCACCTGACAAATATGCATGTATGCAATATTTTTGGTCTTATTCAAGGTAGTCATGTCCTCATAATCCTCCCCTTCTTGAAAACAAAGCCGTCCTCGGCGTTGCTTAATCTGAAATTTGGCTAACAAAACAGACAAGGTGTGCATGTTGTATATGTATATGTCATCCATTTTTACTTCCCTTGATTTTTGCAGACATGACACAGGTATATATGAGGAACCTTCATAGATTATAAAATATAAAGCCAAAATATTATCATAAGTAGAATGCATGAAAATATTGCCACTCACTTTGCACATATAAGTGAAGCTCTTATTCATATCAAAAGATTGACAATATTCATCATTAAACCATCCCAACATTGGTGAATAAACCTTACGTGCATCAAATTTACATGCTACAACTTGCTTAAATAAGAAAACATGCAATAAGTCATTTGACATAGAATGATCACCAAGATTAGAGGTCATATCAAAATGATTAAACATTGTTACAATTATTTTAAAATGTATTTGATCCAAATCTAATTTATTTCCTGATTCACATGGTTCTTTGACATCAACAGTTAGTTCAATGGGTGCACTCAAAATTGTTGGTATGTCTGTTATTTGATCACATGATGCATTCATGATAGTAACATGATTCTCTAAACTAGGTGGTGTGCTCAAATCAACAGGTAACTCAACACATGATGTATTCAAGTTAACTAGGGATGCATCATTATCATGTGAAGTTATATCATCAATACCTTTACTGTTACCTTGTCGTAATGACGTAGCTGATGTAGGTACGGACGTTAACAATGCACAATACTCTTGAGATGATGTCGCACTCACAATCCGAGGTGGGGCTGCTCTAGTAGGTGCAACGGTAGAGGAACCAACCAGCGGTGATGAGCATCAACTGGAATAGTAGTTGTTGTAGCCACCCAATGCATCCTCCTGTATCTGTCTCTAAAAGGTACAAGCGCGAACATACATACTAGTAATGCAATGAGGAATATAGTGAAACCTTGCACGGATATCATGGTTCAAACCACCAAAAAATCTATTCATTGTATCATCCTCAGATTATTCTATGTCACAATGATGCATATAAGATTTGAACTCTTGGTAGTAAGCATGAACAGTGTTACTGCCTTGTTTTAATTGTTCCAATTTGCGAAGCAATTCATGACGATAGTAAGGAGGAAAAATTGTTGTCTCATTACAGCTTTCAAAAGTTTCCAAGTTGTGGGTTGGTTATCAATGTTTTTCTTACAATGTACACTCCACCAAACAGAAGCAAAACCAGTAAATGCTCTAGTGGTAGCTCGTACTCTCTCAGGTTCAGAAAAATCATGGTGACTAAAAACTTCTCTATTGCAAGCTCCCAAGCTAGATAAATAGCAGGATTAAATCTACCCTCAAATGATGGTAAAGACATAACCTGGCCATATGCTTGTGTGTGTTGTCCGAACTCTCCTGATGGTGAAGATATGTCCGTCATCCAAGAACTTCTCGCTCCGAGACCTGTCATGATTAGTAGAAACAATAAACAAAATTCGAGAATAATGTTCCTATGAACTATTAGGATGTGGTTGTAAAGTGCTCACAGTAAAGCAAATATCAATATCTTACAAGTTCTTACCATGCGGCAGGTGGTGACAGGCAACCAGCAGTGTCAAGTAACTCTGAAGATTGTGTAAAACGATTGCCAGGGGAATGTACGTATACACGGTGTAGAAATATGTGGAGCTGGGTTGGCTATATATGGTAGCAAAATATTAGCAATAATCAATTCAAAGATGCAATGTTGAGTAAACGCTCAACGACGGTATTGTGCTGGTCCTAGGCTAGACCGGATTAGAGATGCGAGCCTAGAACACTAATGAGGTCACGACGTAGCACAACTAGCATCAATGAAGGATACTAAGTAGCTCTGGACAACAAGATATAAGTGAAGATCACAACGGCAGTAAAGATAATGATGAAAAACAACTGCCAAGCAGGATATACAACAACGCTCTCTCCAATTTTCCTCTTGAAAAGTTTGAGCCAATTTTCTGATAAATGTTTCAAAGAATGCTACTAACTCAAGCTTTCCAATGCAAAAAGAATCACTCAATTCCGAGTTGATATGAGGAGTCAAAAAATTCTAAAACTGGCTTGAAAAACTGGAATAAGCTGTGCTCGCGAATTTCGGAGGGCAAAAAGACCTATTTAGAAGCCTATTTTGAGGTGCCAAATATTAAAAAAGCTTCTACAACTATTTAGATGCGGCTCGTCGCTAGCTTTCATTTGAGTACTCGCGGAGCCAAAACGGAGTTGGTATGAGAAAGTTATGCCTGTTTTACTGAACAGTGCACAAAACAGATTCCAATCCGAATTCAACTACGAGATTGAGTCTAGATGGATCTGAAATTTGTTTTTTTTCTTCCCTTTTTTATCCTCATAGTTTTTTCTATTTCTTTCTCTCTTTTTTTCTCCGTCCTTTTTTCTCTCACTCTTTCCAAAACAAACTAGATAAGATGCAGATTGGATCAAGTGAAGATGTGAACGATCTCAACTATGATTATGACAATGAACGATGGGTAGCACGTGGTGGAAATTGATGGATGGGTGGTGGACAGCGGAAGGGATAACGATGCAGCGGCGGCATGACTATTGTGAACAGAACTCGAAACTCTAAACGAACTAGACACTAAGACCAGCAACTTGACACGACGATGCAACCGATAATTCAACTATGCAAGCAATGAATAGAAAATTGCAAAGGCTCAGACTGGCTTGGATAAAGGATGAATAGATCTAACTTTTTGTGGCTTTTTGTTGGACAAAAGGTAAGAAAATAAATCTAATCTAAGGATAACTGGAAATTCTCACAGAGCAACCTGAAAACTGATACCACTTGATAGAGGCGAGGGTCCCGATCTTTCGATGAGATGATAACTATCGATTTGGTGAAGATGACTTTGACGATCCGACTACAAATGTGCGCGACGTTGCGCCTTAGCAATCGCTAAACCAACTCCGAGAGGTTATTGACCATGCCGGAGCACAATCAACCTGACCACGAAGGTCTATTCCTGCAAGCAATCGAAGAACAAGGAAAAATATGATAAAAGCAATCTGAACAAGCACAAACGAAGTACACGAAGTTGCAATGGCTAACTTTTAACTAAACAAATCCCCAGGGAAAAGCTACTAGATGGATCTACTTATATAGGAGGAAGGGGTGGCGGCCAAGGAGGTGGGACGACATCCCAAGGCAGCCTAAAACTAACCCTAAGTCGTACAAGGCCAATGGGACCAAGTGGAGGTGATGTAACACCTTTGGACTTGTAGTTTGACTCGGATTCTGCTGCAGCATCAGATTGTTTTGTCCATAACTCAACGCTCCGGACGAATTTGAAGGTGAATCCAATTGGGTTGGAAAGTGCATGAAATCTAGTTTCCGACAAAAAATGAATCACCCAATTCGGAGTCCGTATGAAAAAGTTGTTGACGTTTTGAGTCAGGTATGTCTGTGCAGTCCGAATCTGAATCCAGAACGTGAGAGATTTGGACTCTATCTTCTCTTGGCCCAAAAGTGATGTGAGAGGACTTTTTGAACAGAACCTAAACTTCTCCTTTTCCCTTATCTTCATATGTGGATTGTAAAAATGTCCCATACACCTACAATTGGACAAAACAAAAAAGTGTGTGAAGTATTTTTGTTCTGGATAACATAAATAGATTATTGAATAGTTTGCACTAGAAATCACCTGACAAATATGCATGTACGCAATATTTTTGGTCTTATCCAAGGTAGTCATGTCCTCATAAGTGTGAGTGCCAAGTAGAATAGATGGCGCTGTCATTGCGCGAAGAGAACAGTGGTAAGGATAGTCCACGGGATCCCAAAGCATCATTGCTCTCAAGAGCTCGTTTTGTCAACTCTTGGGATTGAGAGGTTGATGAGTATATGTGAGTACCTACACAAAACAAAGCCAAAGGAAAAAATGTGTGTGCGTGATATATGTACACATCATCCATCATGATGTGCACGTGCATGTGTCGGTTAGCACAAAATATCAAATGCTCAAATAAATGAGATGCGTGATATAGAAACATGTCATCCATCATGATACATTTGTTTTTATGTATTTCATAATGGAGACTCAAATTGTGTAATGCATCACGAGAAATAGGTAAAGCATTGTTATTCATGGAATGCATATGGTGCACGCAATCATGGGAATCATGCAAGGTAATGCATCAAAATCTCCTAATATGTATGAGGAAACTATGGGGGTCTCCTCATGAGCATTAACGGAAACATCACATGGAGAATATTGACAACATCCAAAACAATGCATATTTGAAACAATGTGATCATGGCATGTCATAGTAGATGAATTGCGCAAATCATGTAAAGGAAGCATGGAAATATCATCACATGAAAAACAAAAGCCAATGACCAACATCAGTGCAAATAGGATTTATTTTAATGGGGCATGCATAGTTACTATGTTGAGATTGTAAAGATGCAATATGGGAGATCTCTCTCATAGCATATGACAAGTTCAAAGGATTATCAAACATGATGTGACCAAAAGAATTTTCACATGATATCCTATGGAGCATAGCATCACAACTAGGCAACTCAACATGCTCATCATCATATTCATCATAAATAGGTAAGACATGAAGAAGTTGCACTAGCATGAAGCATGGGAATAGGTGGATCAACATCATGCAAGCAATCATTGACAAGAGAGTCCACTAGTGGGACAAGAGAAGCACCATCACCTATGTTACCTTTGGAGCATCGCTCGTGTGTTGTAGGTGAGGTGTTGAAGATCCAATGGTTTTCATCTTTATCTTGAAGGAACCATGTGGGGGTGCATCTTCATCCACCATGGCCATCATCGTCTCCAACGGAGGTATAGACTCGTCAAGGATAGGTGTGTCATCATGTAGGAGAGCTAGCACAAAAGAAGAAAACACACTAGGAGTAGATGTTAAGTCGTTAGAAATCATAGTGGCCTCACGTGCCGTGTCAACTACCTCACTCACTAAGTGTTGTGGCTCACTCACTCCCTCAAGGATGCTCTCGCTCATATGGTCCGTGGAGTCACTCAAATGCCGCTCAACCTCACATAGGATGTGTGGCATGCTCTCATGTGTGGGGCTAGTGGTGGTCACACTCATCCTCTCATAGGAAATGCTCTCAATGTCACGTATGGTGGAGTCACTCATGTCACTCATGTGGTAGTGGCTCTCCTCACATGACAAATGGGGCATCTCGACATATGTGGGTGTCAGAGAGATGTAGGTGCAAATGTCTCCATGTGCGGTCGCGTAGCTTGACTCGTAGTATGAGTCCAATGTGGGCGCCGTCTTCATGGTGTTGAAGAGGTTCGCGCTCGTCGCCGTGGTCGAAGGGGATGGCTCTTGCTCGACCGTCTTGTTGTCGTCTTGTTGTAGGAGGCCCATATGATGTGGCACCTCGTAGCTCGTCTCCATGACCGAAGGGAATCTCCCATGCTCGGCCATCTTCCTTGATGGGCTTCCAAAGATGGAAGTGTCACCCTCGCCTGTAGGTGGTCGCCTTGGACTTGATGAAGTTATTGTAGGCATACTCATGGGAAGTAGGCGAAGATGCCATATGTCCAAAGGCGAAGATGCCTTGAGAACACTTGGGGAAGATGCCAAAGTGGTGGTGGTAGCCGTAGCTCTGTCTTGGTGGTGCTCGTCTCGCGAACTTCTCTTTTGCTCATGAAGCTTGAACTTGGCGTGAAGTAGGCGTTGTTGGGACATGTGCATTTGCGCTTGTGGAGCATCTTCATGATGATGATGTTGTTGTCGTGCTTGAGCTCGTAGTAGATGTGGTTCGTCGTCGTCGTGCACATGTTTCTTGGAGGTGACTTGCCTTTCATGATGATGTTGATCACGATTGTGAAGGTGGTCATCACGAATATGTGGACGTGGACTAATTGTGCTTGCATCGTTTTCGCGCTCCGAAGACTTGTGGCTTGAATGTCGCCTCCTTGAAGATGACGAAGGGGAAGAAGACTTGATCAAGGCTCTAATCTCCTCCATCATTGCATCTTACTCCTCTTTATGCGCGGAAAGCTTCTTGTCGATGTAGTCCCTTTTCCTTGCTTCGGAGTGATGAATGTCGATGGAGATGTTCTCGATGCGCTCTTGCAATGATAGAGGCAAAGGTGTCCTGATGTAGGGCGGAACCCTAGGGGCCGATCTTTCACGTTTGGAGTGGATCCTACGGGGAAACACGAAGAACGCGCGGAAAACACAAAGGGGAAAACGCGGGGCTAAACAAGAGAATCACTCAACCGACAAGTATCGATCACACAAGGGCTAGATCACCGAAGAAATAAGGTAGCACAAGATTCAAAATCAACAAAGGAAAGATACAAAGGGAGCCATTCTTCTCCGTGAGGAGGTCTTGATTGTCTTCCCATGAAGGGGTCTTGAATCCGCTTGGGGGATCTTCTCCGAAGAGGTCGTGAGCTCCGAGGAGAAGTAACCAAGTGGATGAGCAAGGCTCTCACACAAAATATGAGCTAAACCAATGCTAACCCTAAAACATACGGGATGAGGGAGTATATATAGTCAAAGGGCGAAGGGGTACATGGGTCACGACCCAAAGGAGCTGCGCGCTGGCAGAGAGCGCTGGATGTCCGGGCGACGGGCCGGATGTCCGGGCGCTCACGAGGTGCCGGATGTCCGGGCTGGCGGGGCCGGATGTCCAGGCCAGGGGAGTTGACTCTTCTGTTCACTGGATGGGTGATACCGGATGTGCGCTCGGAGGGGGCGGATGTCCGCGGCTTCGGGAGGCGCTGGATGTCCAGGGCGATCGCCGGATGTCCAGGCTAACGGGGCAAGCTTCTGTGCTCCCTGGACACCGGTGCCGGATGTCCGGGATTTCGGCCGGATTTACGGTGGGGGCCGGATGTCCGGGTGGGACGCCGGATGTCTGGGTGGGACGCTGGATGTCCGGTTCCTGTAGCTTCTTCTGCAGATGCCTGGCCTTGTGGGTCTCCAAGGGCCGGATGTCTAGGGTCCTGGCCAGATGTCCGGTGCCTGGAGGCTGTTCTTGCCGTCTTCCATTGGTTCTCTTCCATGGACTTGGGGTCTTGACCATCTTCATGTGCATCCTCGGGAGGGTCCTCTTGGTACCTAATCATGCACAACATTCTGGATTGAGGTAGTAGCCATGTCTCGAGAGGATCATATGAGATATCATTAAGGAGAGAAGTCACCTCGGTCTCGAGAGCTCTAGCTCGTGCTCTAGTCATGGGTCCTTTTGGTGTTTGGTGAGACGATGGAAGGTCCATGGGGATGACCGAAGGATGCTCCGCATCATCTCCCCCCCTTGGGAAGGATCCGACATCGGATCAAAATCCTCATCACCATGGTACGGGGAGAGATCGGAGACGCTGAAGGTGTCGCTCACGTTGTACTTGTCGCGTGGGAGATCGATCTTGTAAGCATTGTTGTTGTAGCGTGCTAGCACCTTGAAGGGTCCGTCGGCTCGAGGGAGAAGCTTGGACTTGCGTTCGTTGGGGAAGCGGTCCTTGCGAAGGTGTATCCATATGAGGTCTCTAATGTTGAATATCATGGGATGCTTGTTGACGTTGATCTTGGTCGCGAGTCATTGTGCTTGTCGCTTGATGGTGTGCCTTGTATCTTCATGCATCTTCTTGAGGTAGCTTGCACGGGCGCTTGCGTCGAGGTTGGTGCGCTCTTGTAAAGGAAGAGGTAGAATGTCCAATGGGGACAACGGGTTGAAGCCGTAGACGACCTTGAAGGGGGACTTGCCGGTTGTCGAATGCCTTGCACGGTTGTAGGCATACTCGGCGATGGGTAGACACTTCTCCCACTCCTTGATGTTCTTCTTAATCAACACTTACGAGTGGAGAGTGTACGGTTCGTCACCTCCGTTTGGCCGTCGGTTTGAGGATGGTATGCGGACGAGAAGAAAATCTTGATTCCGAGTTTGGCGCATAGGGTCTTCCAAAAGTAACTCACGAACTTGATGTCGCGGTCGGAGACGATTGTCTTTGGTACTCCATGGAGATGAAAATTTTCCCTACAAAAGAGATTTGCAACGTGTGAAGCATCGTCTATCTTGTTGCAAGGGATGAAATGTGCCATCTTAGAAAATCGGTCCACAACAACAAACACGGAATCCTTGCCATTTTGAGTTCTAGGCAAACCAAGTACAAAATCCATGCTAATGTCTTCCCAAGGTTGATAAGTAATAGGAAGAGGCATGTAAAGACCATGGGATTGAGCTTTAGACTTAGCTTTGCGACATGTAGAGCATCGGGTGGTGAAGCGTGAGACGTCGCGGAACATCTTGGGCCAAAAGTAGTTCTTGGAGAGCGTGGTGAAAGTCTTGTCGCGTCCAAAATGTCCCATGAGTCCGCCTCCATGAGCCTCTTGCAAAAGGAGCAAACGAAGAGAAGACTCGGGAATGCATAGTTTGTTAGCTCTCATAAGATAACCATCCTTGGTGTAATATTGTTCCCAAGATGTATGCGTCAAACATTTAGCATAAGGAGTCGCAAAAGATGGATCATTAGCATACAAGTCTTTTATGTGCACAAAGCCAATAACATTCAACTGAAGTTTAGTGACAAGTGTGCATATGCGGGAAAGTGCATCGGCAACTACATTTTCCTTACCCTTAATGTACTTGATCACATAGGGAAAAGATTCAATAAATTCACTCCATTTGGCATGACGCTTGTTCAACTTAGTTTGACCTTTTAAGTACTTAAGTGTTTCATGATCGATATGTATGACAAACTCATGAGGTCTAAGATAATGTTCCCAAACATGTAGCACACACACTAAAGCATACAATTCTTTGTCATATATGGGATAGTTAAGTTGAGCACTTGAGAGTTTTTCACTAAAATATGCAATGGCTCGTTTTTCTTGCATCAAAACTCCGCCAATTCCAGTACCACTTGCATCACAATGAACCTCAAAAGTTTTGTCAAGATTGGGCAAAGCAAGAATCAGAGCATGAGTAAGCAAAGACTTGAGCTCATCAAAAGCGGTGGATTGCAAAGATCCCCATACAAAAGGAGCATTCTTCTTACTTAAGGCATGCAAAGGAGCAGCAATAGTGCTAAAATCTTTCACAAAGCGACGATAAAAACCTGCTAGACTAAGAAAACTACGCATTTGTTGCAAATTGGTGGGTTGGGGCCAAGTTTTAATTGCTTCAATTTTAGATTCATCAACATGGACACCCTTTTAAGATACAACAAAACCCAAGAAAACCACTTTGTCAACACCAAATGTGCACTTTTTCATGTTTGCATAAAGACTTTCCTTGCGAAGGGTTTGCAAAACAGTCCTAACATGATTAAGATGTTCTTTCATGGTTTTGCTAAACACAAGAATGTCATCGAAGTAAACCACAACAAAGACTCCAATATAAGGGCGAAGCACATAATGCTTGAGACGCACGAAAGTACCGAGAGCCTCCGATAAACCCATAGGCATGACTAACCACTCATATAAGCCAAATTTGGTTTTGAAAGCAGTTTTCCATTCATCACCCTCTTGTATGCGGATTTGATAATAACCACTTTTAAGATCAATTTTTGAGAAAAAGTTGGCTCCACTAAGTTCATCAAGCATATCATCTAAGCGAGGAATGGGATGCCTATAGCGAATGGTAATAGCATTTATAGGTCTACAATCGGAACACAAGCGAAAACTTCAATCGGGCTTAGGCACAAGTACATCGGGAACGCCACAAGGGCTTAAGCTTTCACGTACATGACCATTGTCGATTAGTTGTTGTACTTGTCGTTGAATTTCCTTGGTTTCTTCGGGATTGACACGGTATGAGCTTTGTTTGGAAGTGGCGCTCCGGGGATGAAGTCGATTCGATGCTCAATGCCTCGAAGAGGAGGTAGACCCGGAGGTAGCTCATCGGGGAAAACATCTTGGAATTCCTTTAAAAGGGATTGAAACACTAAAGGTAGCTCGTGAGAGGTGTTAGTTTTTGGTTCCCCATCATTGCACACAAGGACAAAGTGCATCACAGTCGATGGGTGCATCACAGTCGATGGGTTCTCACACACTTCTCTCATCTCATTTCTTGTGGAAAAATAGTATGATGTTTTTCTCTCTAGGCGAAGAGGCGCTCAAGTTTGGTTTGTGGCTCTCACTCACTTTTTGGTGGATCACTGTCTCACTCTTCTCTCTATGATGGGTGGCTTGCTTGTCGGCTATCACTTGACTAGGAGACATAGGTCGTAGCACATATTCCTTCCCTTTCATCTTGAAGCTATAGTGATTGGTGCGCCCGTTGTGGATGACACCACGGTCGAATTGCCATGGTCGACCAAGAAGGAGGTGGCAAACGGTCATGGGGACCACATCACACTCCAAAGTGTCTTCATATGCACCAATTTTGAAGGAGACTTGGACCATATGCTCAACTCGTATAGTGCCGGAGTCACTTAGCCTTTGAACCTTGTAGGGGTGCGGGTGATTCCTCTTTACCAATCGAAGCTTGGAGCATAATACTTCACTTGCCAAGTTGTGGCAACTACCTCCATCGATGATGACCTTGATGGACCTTCCATTGATGCCGGCCTTGGTGTGGAAGATATGGCATCTTTGGTCTTCTTCTTGTGGATGTTGAAGAGTCAAGACCTTGGAGACAACAAGAGCGGGGCTCGTATCTTCATCACAAAAGACATGATCATCTTCATCCTCGTTCACGCGCTGGTGCATGGCCACTTGCTCAAGAATTTCCATCTCCTCATCACTCATGGAGTCATATGTGCCATCGTCGTTGAGGGTCATGGTGCCCTTGTTTGTGCATTCATAGGACTTGTGGCCTCAGCCACCGCAAGTGAAACACTTGAAGGAGCTTGTCTTGACGGTCTCATCGGTTGGAGTAGATGAAGAAGCACGCGGCTTGAAATTGCTTGTAGTGGGAGGAAGACGACTTGATCTTGACGAAGTTTTCTTGTAACTCGGCTTGTCGTCGTTGCTTGGAGAAGGTTTGGTTGATGTAGATGTTGGAGGAGTTGTTGAAGCTTGGTTGTTGGAGAAGCCGTAGGTCTTGGATGAGTACTTGGCATACTTGAAATCATCTTGCACTTGACGTTCCGCCTTTGTAGCTTGATGTACGATCTCAATGAGGTTGGAGTAGGGTTGGAAGTCCGCGATCTTCTTGATGGGATGATTGAGGTCATCCAAGAATCGTGCCATAGTTTGCTCATCATCCTCCATGACATTGGCTCAAATCATGGCAATCTCCATTTCCTTGTAGTATTCTTCAACACTCTTTGTTCCTTGCTTGAGGAGTTGTAGCTTCTTGAAGAGATCGCGGTTGTAGTAGGTTGGCACAAAACGTGCTTGCATGACATCCTTCATTTGAGCCCAAGTGGTGATTGGAGGTTCACCTCTTGCTTGTCGGCGCTCAAGGACTTGTTCCCACCATATGAGCACATAGTCTTGGAACTCAAGTGATGCCATAGCGATTTTCTTCTCTTCCTCATAGTTGTGCAAACGAAAGATTTTGTCGACCTTCAATGGCCATGAGAGGTATTCTTAGGGATCGTTTCTTCCATTGAACTTGGGCATTGTGAATTTGAGCTTGCCATAGCGTTGCTCTTCATTGTGTTGTTGGCGATGGTGATGATGACGCCCTTGACATGGAGGGTAATCATCCTCATGTTGCTCTTGGCGTGGAGGAAGTCCATGATCAGCTTGCTCTTGTTGACCTTGAGGTTGAGGTGGGGCTTGACGAGCTTGTGGAGGAGCTTGAGGGACTTGATGTTGCATGCGCGGTTGATAGTTCCTCTCTTGGATTTTCTTCTCGAAGGGCTTCCTCTTGATTGCGCCATTCGCAATTCTGGTTGGCGATGGCTCGACCTGATTCTTGAAGGGCATGTTGCGCCTCAAGAGCTTGCGCTTCACGTAGTTGTTGTTGAAGACGTTGAGCCTCGGCGTCTTGTTGCTCTTGGTGTAGATGCGCTCGTTCTTCTTCTTCTTCTTGGCGACGAAGACGTTGTCGTTCTTGGGCTTGAGCAAAAGCGACTTGATTTGGTTGAGGACGAGGGACTTGCTCATCGTCTTGCTCTTGTGAATGCTTGACGTGTAGCGGGTTGCGAAATTCATGACGGTCTTGACGCGTGGCTCGTCGAAGAGTGTTCGATGACGGTGTACTTGAGCTGGATAAGGAGTCGTCGGAGTGTCGACTTGAGTGGCTCCGTCTTGAGGATGACAATGTAGAAGGAGGCCGGTTGATGATGAGGACATCATTACCATTGTTACACCCACAACCCCTGCTGCTATACATACTGGACCAATTACTAGAGCTCGCGCACGCCAATTAAATTACCAGCAACTTTCGTTCCTTGGTAATGATTCTAATGTTCATTGCCTAAATTGGATACATTTGTTTTGTTTACAAATGAAGGGCCTAGCTTGGAGAAGCATGAACATTGGAGCAAGAACAAGCATGGAGATGATGGCATGCGCAAGGGGAACAAGAACGGAGTTACAAGTGATGATTTTAGGACTTTGAAGCCACCATAATGTGTGCATGAAGCCTTGGACGAAATATACAAGATGCCACTTCATAACTTTCGTTCAGAGGCTATTCTAGGTGCTGCGTCACCTTATTATTGGGCCAGCCCATGTATTTTCGAAATACTTCAGTATAGGCTGTTTTTAGAGTCCGTATGTGTGGGGAAATAAGAGATAGGGTTGGTTTCGGACCCCTTCCCTAAGGGCCATGGAATTCCCCCCTCTTCCTCCATATATACAGCCCTTAGGGCATCGTTTAGACTTTGGGTTTTGTTTAGATTAATAGTTCGCCACAGCTGCAACTTCGCATACTTCGTTTGTGTTCAAAGAGCAGACAAAGGCGTCACAGAACCCCACCTTGATCAATAATATTCGCAATATCCAGATTGCAATCTTAGTTTCTTGCTTGTTCTTTGTTTGCCTGCAGGAAACAGACCCTCGTGGTCAGGTTGATCGTGCTCCGGCGTGGTCAATAACCTCTCGGAGTTGGTTTAGCGATTGCTAAGGAGCGATGTCCTCGCACGTTCATAGTTGGATCGTCAAAGTCGACTTCCACCAAAGCGATATCCATCATCTCATCGAAAGACGGGACACCTTTGCCTCTATCATTTGAACAACAAGGCGCGGATCTCATCCATTCTTGTGTCGTTCTCTTGCTTGTGCGCGTCGAGCTTGTTGTCGAAGTAGTCTCGTGTACGTTGCTCGGAGAGTCGCAAGTCGGTGGCAAGGTTGTCGATGCGGTCGTTCATTGCTTGTTGCTCTTGATGTAACACTCATTGAGCACCAAAGAGGTGGCTCTTGGTGACATATGATGACATGTCGTCGTCTTGCTCGATGAAGAGTGGGTTGGTAGAAGTACTTGGCCTATCCATAATTCTAAGCAAAAATGTGAGTGGTAGAAGGAGAAGAACTTATACCAATGTACCTTGACCGATGTTGATGATGAATCAAGTTCACTCAAATGCGGACAATTTAATAGCACTATTGGTACCAATTCTTTTCCGTTCTCACACCTACACAAGTAAAAGCTTATGGTGGAGCTTGGTTAGGATGGTGGCACAAAATTTGATGCAATTGAAAGTGAGACTAAATAATGTTGGAAAAGATTCACAAATTTGCAAATGCAACAAGTAGACCAAGAAAGTAGTGGTACACAGAAACACACACACAAATAGATAAATGGGATTGTGCAAACCAAAAGTGAGCCAAAATGTGGAATCCATGAAAATGATCTTGTTGCACAATACTAGAGAGACGCTAGCACGATTGCACAATAGGCAGATACGGAGCTTGTGCACAACCTACTAGGCAAAAATGCAACGATCTCTATCCCAAGTATACTATATGTATGGTATTTCGGTGCTATGGTCCAAGATGATCTTGTATGACAATCTTAATGTAGTATGATGCTATGGTTCTTGCTTATAAGATCTTTGCTTATCTTTCCTCTTTGCTTAAAAGCTTGGGTGGCTCTTTGACTTTTGAGCTCTTTTCTCATGCAAAACTTCACAAACCAAGATAGCAATTGTGTATGCGATGACAACTTTGTGACACACAAGTTGATGCCAAGATATGCACCACGGTGGTATGGTATGTATGCTATGGAGTATGATCACTAATGTGCACAAGTCACGTTGCCAGCAATACTCAATGGCTAGTCTCGATGGGTAAGCTACGCAAAAGTAAGGCCATGTGGGGTATCAATGCAATTGCAAGGTATGACAAAGATGTCGTCGAGGTTACCGTCCTTGGCGATGACGAGTAGTCAATGGATATGGGCGGTGGTGATGGTGACGTCGAACCGTACCTATATAGATGAAACACAATAGGACACGGGAACCACAACTCAAAATCTCAAAGACCAAAACATGTCAAAATCGACATAGGAGGTAGCGGTGAGCGGTGGTGGTGTTTGTGGAATCGTTGGGAGTTTGCGGAAGTAAGCGTGGGCACCGGGGCAAAATTGGGGAAAGTATACGGAAATGGGCGCGGGGATGGAGTTGCTGCTTCCAGGGGCCCGATGTCCGGGCCAGCGGATGGATGTCCGGAAGGCCGGTTGTCCAGTGTACACGGAGCGGGTGTTCGGGCTCTAGATCGGGGACGAACATGATGAACTCCACGAGAAAAATTGTAACTCCGGGGCAAAATTCGGACAAATTGGTGGATGGAAATCATGGGAGAGATTGGGAAAAGCTAGATCAACTCGATGCAAAGCAGATCCGTGGATCAAATCCAACAAAACTTCATCACACCAAGATGATGTAGGGCGGAACCCTAGGGGCCGATCTTTCACGTTTGGAGTGGATCCTACGGGGAAACACGAAGAACATGCGGAAAACACAAAAGGGAAAACGCGGGGATAAACAAGAGAATCACTCAACCGACAAGTATCGATCACACAAGTGCTAGATCACCGAACACATAAGGTAGCACAAGATTCAAAATAAACAAAGGAAAGATAGAAAGGGAGCCGTTCTTCTTCGTGAGGAGGTCTTGATTGTCTTCCCTTGAAGGGGTCTTGAATCCGCTTGGGGGATCTTCTCCGAAGAGGTCGTGAGCTCCGAGGAGAAGTAACCAAGTGGATGAGCTATTTTTTGGTGGGGATTTTCGGATTTAGGATGAAATCAACAAAAACAAGCTAGAAAACAAAGGGTAGGGGCTCCAAAAAAGTGATCAACGTGGTTCATGATACCAAGATGATGTAGGGTAGAACCCTAGAGGCCGATCTTTCACATTTGGAGCGGATCCCTACAAAGAACACGAACAACACGAGGAGGGGAACGAGAGAAAAACACGAGAAATCACTCGACTAACAAGAACAAAGTCACACATGTGCTAGATCATCGAAATAGGAAGAGATACACGTTCCAAATCCAACAAAGGACAATACAAGTGGCGGTAGCTCATCTCCGAGAGGAGGTCTTGAATCCACGAGGGATCTTCTCGTAAAGGGGTCTTGAATCCAGGTGGATCTGCTCCGAAGAGGCCGCGATCTCTCACAAGGAGGAGATCCGTATGGATGGGCGAAGCTCTATCTCACAAATGAGCTAAATCAACGCTAACCCTAACTAGGAGGAGGTGGAGGAGTATATATAGTCTAGGGACACGAAGGGGTAAGTGAGGGGTACATGGGCTTTGGCCCGAAACTGGACGCAACCAGGGTCCGGACGTCCATGAGGCACCGGTCGTCCGGAGGCTCGCGAGGGTCCGGACATCCGTAGATCTTCGGAAATCCATAGTTTAGGTTCTGTCGCCATGGTCTCGGACGTCCGTAGTGGTCCGGTCATCCGGAGCCTGGAAGGTGTCGGACGTCCGGTCCTGGCCGGTCGTCCGGTCATTGTAGCGCTTGCTGGCCTGAGTTCCTCGGGCTGCTGTGACCTCCAAGGGTCGGACGTCCGGGCTTGGCAGGTCGTCCGGTGGCTCCAGCTTCGGTCAGCTTCTTCTCTTGGTCCTTGTACTTGGCGTCCTCGCTAGCTCTTACGTTGGATATGGTGGCTCCGTGGCTTTCCTCTAAGTACCTGATCTTGCATAGCACTCACATTGGAGGTAGTAGCCATGTCTCACATGTATAAAGTGAAGGTTCATAGAGGAGCGAGTTCACCTTGTGTCCAATGGCGTATGTTCGAGGTCTCGTCCTATGTCCTCTTGGGGTTTGGAGAGTAGCTGGAGTATACATGGGGATGAACGTGGGATGCTCCGCATCGTAATGCACCTAGTACATTCATGAGTGTCGGGGGTTGGGTACGACATATGCCAAAGGATGGCTTATCATGGTGGGGGCGAGTAGAACGTCGCTGGTGCCCGGAAGCGGGATGAGGTGAAGACATGCACGCCGGCGGATCTTACCCAGCTTAAGGGCTCTCCGTGGAGATAACACCCCTACTGCTGCTCTGCGGGGTCTCCGCATGGTCACTATGGCAAAGTGAGTACAATGGTGCTCCTGGAGCTGTTTCTGGAGGTAGAAGAGGGCAAGGCTAGCTCTCTCCTTCCTATATTCTGGGGTCTAGTGCTATCTGGGTCCAAACCCTTTGCATGGGCTCTCCTGGGGGTTTATACAGGCCTACCCCTAGGGGTACAACGGTAATCCGGCTGGGCGCGGGTCCCAGCCGTTTGTCTCTCAGGTCGTCGTCTTATCCGCCGACTACGGGGGCCTACCGACTGGCGGGCCCTGCGGACAGGCCTGGTACTGTAGCGGTGCTTCTGATGACGCTGGCTTGGTCATGAGGTCATGGTAACAGTGCTGCCGCCTGGCGGGCGTTTACTGTCGCCATTCCCCATCTTGTTTGATTAATGGCGTGTGGGGCCCGTGGGAGGGGCCGGCCGACTCCATGGGGCCGACTCCCACGGGTCCGTCTTCGGGGCGCGCTCGCCGTCTTCTGTCTACCCGCTGACAGGCGGTCCCACCATCCTTGGGTCATACAGGCAGGCATCGTGGGCACAGTGCACCGCCCACCAAGGCTGAGGTCAGGGCCGCCATGGCAACAGTGCCGCGCCACGATGGAGATCTCCAGCGATATGGCGCACTGTAGCCATGCTGGTCCTTCGTGGGCAGGGTAGAGACGGCAATGCTGCGACTGTCCCTCGCCCTGTCCACCGCGGCGAAGGCAGGGGGTAGTTGGAGTCGCGAGCCGAATACCCTCAGTCAGCCTCTCTGGAAGTCGTCAGCTGAGAGTCGGCTTATCTTGGAGTCGGTTCTGGGACTCGGCATATCTTGGAGTCGGTTCTGGGACTCGGCATATCTGGGAGTCGGTTATGGGACTCGGCATATCTTGGAGTCGGTTTTGGGACTCGGCATATCTGGGAGTCGTCCCTGGGACTCGGCATATCTGGAGTTGGTTCTGGGACTCGGCAGATCTTGGAGTCGTCCCTGGAACTTGGCTTGTGGGGCGCAGCCTGTCCCGATGTCTTGAAAGGTTCTGGGGCTCGGGCCCGTGGCCCATTACTCCGACAGTAGTCCCCGAAGCTGGTGAGGCTCCACGTATACTGCGTCGTGGGGCTTCAACAGTTTCATTCCTCTGGTGGTGGAATCTGGGCTTCGGTTGCCGTCTTCCTTCAGGCCGACTATCCAGAATCGAACTCGCAGAGGTCCGTCTTGCTCCCTAAGGAGTTCGAACGTCGCGGCGGGAAACCAGGCGGTGTGCCTAATACGCTTCCCCATGGTCGCCCGTCACTGCCCCGTTGCTCGGTGCCACGCGACGAGGTCAGTCTGCCTACCCACGCGCGCGACGGGTCATGCCATCAGGTGGGGCCCGCCACTACCATGCCTCGGTATCCGAACGGATCCGTTGCGGCCGTGCGGACGGTTGGGTTTCCCACGTAGTTACTGCACGCAGTAACTTCGTGGGGTAAATCGTGGGGGAGGGCGTGGGGTCCCGTGCGCAGTTAATCCCATGCCCGCCCCATCGGCTTCTCAGCCTATGAGGCTATAAGTAGGCGGGGGAGAGGAGCGGCGAAGCACGCGCGCCCATATTCCCTGCTCCCCCGCCTCCTCCTGCCTCCTCTTCTTCTTGTCTCCTTCTCGCCGCCGTCATGCTGCACAACGCCGCGCCCGCCTCGATGAGCTCTTCCTCTGCCGCCGCGGCTCCCACCGTGCGCTCCGGCATGTGGGACGGGTCCGACGTGGACGACGACCTCAATGAGTTTCTTCGCAAGACGCGCCGCCTCCCCGGTGCAAACCTCGTGCGCGCCCGTGCCGCGCCGGCGGGGGAAATACTGCCGGCGCCGGAAGAGGGCGAGCGGGTCATTTTCCGCTCGCACCTCATGCGCGTCATGGGGTTGCCGGCGAGCGGCTTCTTCCGCTCCTTCTTGGAGCTCCACGGGCTCCAGCCGCACCACCTCACACCAAACACGGTGGTGCTGCTGGCTGCCTTTGCCACCCTGTGCAAAGGCTTCCTCGGCGTTCTCCCCACCATCGAGGTGTGGGGAGAATTCTTCCAATCCAAGCTCGGCACGCACGTCGCCGGCGTGCCGGCCCAGTGCGGCGCCTTCATCGCGATGCGGCGAACGACAGCCGACAATCCGTTTCCCTCCATCCCGCTGATCAAGTCGGTGAGGATGGGGCAGCGGTCTTATTTCTACGTGAAGAACGTCGCCCCAAACGGCGACTGGGTCAATCTGCCGCCTTACGAAGCCGGCGCACCGGCTGGGAGGCTCCCCAGCTGGTCCCACAGAGTCAAAATGTTGACTCCCGCCGGAGCTGCCGCTGTAGCGCTACTCCGAGTTCTGACGCAGTCGGAGGGCCTGGTTGGAGCCGACTTGCTGGCCGCCTTCGTGGCCTGCCGAGTCCTCCCTCTCCAAGGCCGGCCTCATCTGATCAGTCAGATGAGCGACCACCGGGACCCGAGTCGGATGTGCACCAGGGACATGCCCCGTGCGGAAGTGGCGAACATGGTGAACCACATTGCAAACTGCGAGCTCGCGGCGGACTGGCAGTTCAGCAAGGAGCCGTACTCGCGCGCCAACCCTCCTCCGGTGGTAAGTCGCATCTCTTGTTGCTCTGTTTTCTTTGTAGCCGAATCCGACTTCTGATTTTTTCGGTTTTTTTGAGTCAGAATCCCCTCATTCAGCCTGCAGCCGGCGTCGAAAGACCGCCCCGCGAGTTCGTCCCCGACCGGGCGGAGAGCGATGTCGATGACCCCGACTTGGGGGCGGCGGCGATGGAGGCCGACGCCGAAGGTGGAGGCGGGGGAGCGGGAAGCGGCTTCAGGCCCTCGGCCACCTTCGTCGACTGGCCTGAAGACAATGTCGAAGGGGAAGTCGTCCCGCGCCGCCAGCCAAGGGTTGGCCCACCGGTGCGAGTTCCTCCGCCGGCCAAGCCGGCGCGAAGAGGCGCCACGCCGGGCCGAGTTCACTCGACGGCAAGCCGAAGAAGTTCAAGGGGGCAGTCACCGCGACCAAACGGGAGGTGGCGGCCGCGAAGGCCAATCGTTTCCGCAAGGAAGTGAAAAGGCCGCCACTGGTCTCTGCGTAAGTGCTTCTGTCTTCGCCTTATTTTCCTTTGGTAAATTATGTCCGAGTTTTTTTTACACCCCCTCCTTGCTTCAGGGCTCCTCTCACCCTTGAGAGGGTCGCCGCCCCCTCCGTCATGGGGTCGGCGGAGACGTCTGCCAACACTCGTGGGTTGACCCCGCCGCCGACCTCCGGGAGGCGACGGAGCGAAACACGCGGGAGAAGCGCGACGAGGAGGAGGCCGACCGCCTGGAGAAAGCGGAGGCTGAGAAGGCGTGGGCCTCCGCCCAAAAAAAACTGGAAGAGGCCGAAGCCGCCGTTGCAGCAAGACGGCAAGTCGAGGAGGCCGCGCACCGCCAATCGGTGTTGTTCGTCATCCCGCTGTCCTCCACACAACCGCCCCCGGAGTTCACGGGGCAGACTGGAGAAGCCGGCGCCGAGAACCCCATCATGGAGAAGGAAAGCGGCGAGGCCTCCATGTCGGACACGCTCGTGCCACCACCGCCGCCTATGCCGCCGTCTGGGAGAGCGCATGGAAAACAGCCGGCGATCCCGCCGGTGCCACCGACCGCGGACGAGTCCGAGGCGAGGCTGCTTCTCCAAGTTGCCTCGCCAGTGCGCCGCCGCCTTGAGAGGGCGACCTCGGCATCGCGACCCCTGGAGACCGGCGCCGCCAGCTCGGCAATCCCAGACGCCGAGGCGACGAGCGCCGCACCCGTTGGGTGGTTGCGCGGAGGCGACACAGGTCCGCTGAACCGAGCACTTCTGGAGGTCCAGGTGAAGCTGCGAGCTGAGGGCGACACCCTCCAAAACTGCACCAGGGCGCATCTGGCAGCGTGAACGGCCGTCCGAGTACGCCTTCCTCTTTGATTCTTGTTTTTCTTGTTCTTCTCTGTGGGGGCGCGCCAGCGCACCCACTGGGTGTAGTCCCCGAGTTTCGGGCTGGCTGCTGAGCAGGCGGCTCATAACTCTTTCTGGCGAGTTCCAAATATTTAACTTTGCCAGAAATGCTTATTACAGGAGTATCATAACCTCCGCACTACTACCTTCAACCGCAATGTTGAGGAGCTGGGCAAGCGGACCGCCGACTTGTCGGAGAGCCGGAGTGAGTCCTTCTTCTTTTTCGCGGGGGTGCGCTGGTGCACCCGCGGGCTGTAGTCCCCGAGATTCAGGCTGACTACTGAGCAGTCGGGCCGGATCTTCTCAGCGACTTTCTTTGTTGACGACTTATCATCTTTTTCTTTTTTCTTCTTCAGGGGCCAACGCCACTCTTCAGCAGCAGCTGGGCGAGGCCAACACCGCCTTGCGCGCCAAGGGGGAGGAGTGTAGCAAGCTTGTCATGGAGCTTGATCTACTGGCTGCGCAACTGGCGGAGCAGAAGGAGCTGCTCAAGAAGGCGCAGGAGGAGGCAGATAGGAAAGAGGCTGCGCTCCTGACCGAGTTTGAGAGCGAGCGCTCCTCCTGGACCGACAAGGAGGCGCAGCTAATTCCGGCTTCCATGAGATCGAGAACATCGTCGATGGTGAGTTTCTTGGTTTTCTTTGAGCCGCCGACTATGGGTCGGGCCGACTTTTGACTCTAACTTGTGTCTTTTTTTTGTCTTGGCGGACTTCTTCCCTGGCCACTCGCAGGCAGTCACACAGGCCATCGAGGCTGATCGTGAGGCACGAAGGGCAGATGGCGCGGAGATCGCTGCTAACGCCCCCCTGACCATCGACGAGCAGCTTCTGAGCATCGAGGCCCGTCTTCGGCCGGCCCATCGGTTGATGCGCCGGCTTCAGCGTGCTGGCGCCCACGCGGTTGCCGCTCTGTGGCCAGAAGCGCTGGTTCTGCGCACTGCCAGTCGGATTGCCGACTGGCTGGAGGTCGCAGTTAGCCGTCTTGAAGCCTGGAAGGGTTCCTAGGCTCGGGCCGGAGCGCGCCGAGCCTTGGAATTTGTCAAGGCGTGGTATCCGGGGCTGGACCTGGACCGGCTGGCCGCGTTCCGGTCAGAGGCCCAGGCGGAGCTGGTGGCTGTGGAGGGCGCCCTCGTCGAGCGTGCAGCGGCGATTGCCGACTACACAGATACCAGCGTCTTCGTCCCCGAGCGGGCTGCAGGCGGCGAGGAGGTGCTGCCGGAGTGGTTCGGGATGAACCCGGACTACGACGAGGACTCGGCAGAGGTGATTGGCTCTAGCACCGAGGAGGAAGACGAGGCGGAGGACGAAGGCGAGACGGAGGCGCCAGCGACCAGCCTCAGCTCGACCGCGCCTCCAGCAACGAGCCGCGTCCAGAGAAGGCGACTGCCGCCAGAGGTGGTCAAACCGAGACTCCCCAGCCGGCCGCCCCGACGCCTGACACCGCCGTCTCCTCCGACCCTCCGAACCGGGATGCCACCTCCTAGGCTGCCGTCTTTGCCTTCGATTTATCTGCCTTAGTAGTCTTTTGAGAAACTTTGTTAAATTTGAACAATTCCACCCGCGGGGTGTATCTTGAACTTCTTCTTGAAGATTCGGCCAAGGTCCTATGTAAATATTTATCCGAGTTCTATCTTTCCTTGCTCATTGCTCTTTAGGCTTTTCCCTTTGCCGCCTTCCCTTAGTTGCCGCCTTGCCAGACGGACAACCGCTCTGCGGAATGCCGCTGGATCAAATGCTTGGCTACTTTAGGAAGGCAAGTACTCGGACATTTTAGAGTCTCTTTAACAAGGTGGATAGAAAGCGGCAAGCCGACTACTAAAGAGTCGGCCTTCCTTAATAGAAGCTAGTAGAAAGCGGCAAGCCGACTACTCATGAGTCGGATTTTGCTTAAAAGATGCTGGAGTCCGTCTTAGGCTATGTTTGTGCCCTGGTTCCTTAGCCATTTTTCGTATGGGCGCCCGTTCTTCCTCACTCCTGCCAACCAAACAGTCACTCTGCGAGCTGCGGCTTTGGACAGGAGACGGCTTAGGCGCCACACACTACTTGTCTGACTTCGGGAAGCACCTCATAGCACAAGGCGGCGAGTCCCTGGGCCGACTAGTCGAGCCCGGTGCCAAGCTGCATTAACAAAGAGTAATATACTCGAAGGCATAATTCTTATCATACGGATAACAAAAAGGGCAGTCCCCGAGCTCGTCTCGGGGGCCCAAAGTCTTGGTACTTTAATACAAAGGGTAGCGTGATACATACTGCTTCAACTGTCAAATCTTCGGAGAAGATTTGCATTCCACGGGCGTTCTATCTCTTTGCCGGAGTCGTCCCTTTTGCGTGCTCGGGGCTTCTGAGCGTCGATCAGGTAGTAGGAGTCGTTTCCCAGAACCTTGCTGACAATGAAGGGGCCCTCCCAAGGTGCCGACAGCTTGTGTTGGCCGGCTGTTCGCTGGATCAGTCGGAGCACAAGGTCGCCCTCTTGGAAAGATCTTGGCCTGACCTTCTTGTTGTAGTATCGGCGCAGACTCTGCTGGTAGATGATGGACCGGCTGAGTGCCAACAACCGGCCCTCTTCCAGCAGATCGACGCCGTCTTGACGTGCTTCTTCTGCTTCTTCCTCAGTGTACATGGTGACTCGCGGGGAGTCGAACTCTATGTCCGTCGGGATGACGGATTCAGCACCGTAGACGAGGAAGAAGGGTGTGAAGCCGGTTGACTTGTTTGGAGTCGTGCGCAGACTCCAGAGGACGGCTGGCAATTCGTCAAGCCAACAGCCGGCCGAACGCTCCAGTGGTTCGACCAGTCGAGGCTTTATGCCAGATAGGATGAGGCCATTTGCTCGCTCTACCTGGCCGTTTGACTGCGGATGGGCAACAGACGCTAAGTCCAGTCGGATGCCCTGAGTCGCACAAAAATGGGCCAAGGCACCTTTGGCAAAATTTGTGCCGTTGTCGATGATGATGCTGTGCGGTATGCCATACTGAGTCGTGATGTCGGTGATGAAGGTCACTACAGTCGGACCATTCAACTTCTTGATGGGCTTCACTTCTATCCACTTGGTGAACTTGCCCACCGCGACAAGTAAGTGAGTTAGGCTGCCTCGTGCTGTTTTGAATGGTCCCACCATGTCCAGGCCCGAAACCGCAAAGGGCCAGGCAATGGGGATAGTCTTGAGTGCGGAAGCCGGCTGATGTGGCTTGGAGCGGAACATCTGGCACCCCTTGCACTTTTGGACTAACTCTTTGGCCTCTTCTAGGGCAGTTGGCCAGAAGAAACCATGTCGGAAAGCTTTGGCGACGAGTGCCCTCGAGGCCACATGGTGGCCGCACTCTCCCTCATGAATGTCTCCGAGTATTGCTTGGCCTTGCTCTGGCTCGACGCAGCGCTGGTAGACCCCAGTGACACTACGCCTGACCAGCTCTCTGTTGACTATGGTGTAGGCTGCTACTCGGCGTCGCACTTGCCGAGCCAAGATTTCATCAGTTGGCAGCTCTCTGTTTACTAGGAACTTGAGGATGGGCTGGGCCCATGAGGGTGCTGCTATTTCCTCAATTGCCACTATTGCGACTTGGACATGGGCGGCTGGGCTGGGAGGCAGCGTGTTGGAGTCCGCAGCCGCTGGCTGACTTGACGAAGTCCCCGGGCCGACTGGAGCAGTCCCCGGGCCGAGTTCTGGAGTCTTTGTCCTGGTCGCCGCACTCCCCGGGCCGGGTTCTGAAGTCACCGGGCCGTCTTTGATTGCAGCTTTCTTGGAGTCAGATCCGACTTCTTTGGGTGGAGCCGGCACAAAGATTGAGTCTGATTCTGGTGAAGGCTTGATAGACGGCTTGAGGAGGCGCCGAAGGGCCATGCCGGATGGTATTTCTTGGCGGGTGGATCCGATTCATGCCAAGGCATCTGCTTGGTCGTTGTCGTTCCTTGGCACGTGGAGGAACTCGCACCCCTCGAAGTATCCGCTGAGTTGCTGCACAAGGAAGCGGTAGCTCGCCATGTTTGCGTCCTTGGCGTCCCAATCTCTGGATGATTGCTGGACCACCAAGTCAGAGTCGCCATAAAACAGGATCCGGTGAATGCTGAGCTCTTTGGCAAGCGGGAGCCCGTGGATGAGCGCCTCGTACTCGGCCGAGTTGTTGGAGGCGGCGAAATGGATCTGCAGCGCATATCTGAGCTTGTCGCCCTTGGGGGAAGTGAGGACGACGCCGGCTCCCAAGCCGGTGCGCATCTTGGAGCCATCGAAGTGCATCCACCAATGGGTGGAGTCGGGCGCTGGTGGCAGATACTAGGTCTCGGCCCAATCGACGAGGAAGTCAGCCAGTGCTTGTGACTTGATGGCGGTGCGGGGCTCATAGTAGATGGTGTAGGGAGCCAGGTCGATGGCCCATTTGGCCACTCGGCCAGAAGCATCTCGGCTTCCGATGATCTCGGCTAGTGGGGCTGTGCAGACCACAGTGATTGGATGTTCCTGGAAGTAAGGCTTCAATTTCTTGGCGGCAAAATGCACGCTGTAGCACATCTTCTGGTAGTGGGGGTAGTTCTGCTTGGAGGCCGACAGTACCTTGTTCAAGTAATATACCTGTCTCTGGACAGGTAGCGCCTTGCCTTCCTCCTTGCGCTCGACTACAATGACTGTGCGGACTACCCGGCTGGTGGCGGCAATGTATAGGAGCATGGGCTCTTTGGGAGTCAGAGCCGCCAGCACAGGGGGAGTAGTCAACATTTTCTTCAGTTGGAGAAAAGCCTCGTCCGCATTGGGGGTCCATTCAAAAAAGGTTGTCTTCTTCATGAGCTGATATAAGGGGAGAGCCTTCTCGCCCAGCCGACTAATGAATCGGCTGATAGACGCCAAACAACCGGTGAACTTTTGGACATCTAACAGTCGTCTGGGTGCTTCCATTCTCTCGATGGCCTTGATCTTCACAGGGTTGCACTCTATGCCGCATTCAGAGACCAGGAAACCAAGGAGCTGGCCGGCTGGTACTCCGAAGATGCACTTCTCGGGGTTGAGCTTGATCTCGAATCGGCGTAGGTTTTCAAAGGTTTCCTTGAGGTCTTCCAACAGAGTTCCATGTTTTCCCGTCTTCACCACCACGTCATCCACGTTGACGTGGGCATTTCTGACAAGTTGCTTGAGGAGGCACTTTTGCATGCAACGCTGAAAGGTGGCGCCGGCATTCCTCAAGCCGAACGTCATGGTCAGGTAGCAGAAGGCACCAAACGGCATGATGAAGGCGGTCTTCAGTCTGTCAGCCAGGTTCAGCTTGATTTGGTGATATCCAGAATATGCATCTAAGAAACTCAACAGCTCGCATCCGGCTATGGAGTCTATCACCTGATCAATTCTCGGCAGAGCGAATGGGTCCTTGGGGCAGGCTTTATTGAGGCTTGTGTATTTGATACATATTCGCCACTGCTTGTTCTTCTTCAGCACCAGCACTGGGTTTGCTAGCCACTCTGGAAAAAAACACTTCCATAATGAAGCCGGCTGCCAGGAGTCGAGCTATCTCTTCTCCAACAACTCTCCTCTTCTCTTCTGACAGGCGGCGCAAGGGCTGCCTGCCGGGCTTCACATCAGACCGGACATGTAATTTGTGCTCGGCGAATTCCGTTGGTACACCCAGCATGTCCTTGGGGGACCATGCAACGATGTCTCGATTCTCACGAAGGAAATCGACGAGCTCGGCTTCCTATTTGTTGTCAAGGTTTGTACCCATGACAACCTACCTCTCTGGGTGCTCTGGGTCCAATGGTATCTTCTTCGTTTCTCTGGCCGGCTTGAATGATCCTTCTGCTTCCGACTCCTTGGGGTCGGGCGACAACTCGGGCTGCTTGCCGGCCATCGCCACAACCCGATCAAGAAGTCGTTTCTCAGCTGCGATCACCAAGGACTCGGCCAGCCGACTGCTTTCGACCGCGCAAGCAGACGAATTTTTGTAATCGCCGGCCACGGTTAGAATTCCCTTGGAACTCGGCATCTTCATCTTGAGGTAGGCGTAGTGGGGGACTGCCATGAACTTGGCCAAAGCAGGTCGGCCAAGCAACGCATGGTACGGGCTTTCAAGGTCCACCACTTCGAACCAAATTGGCTCTCGGCGGAAATGATCTTTGTTCCCAAAGAGGACGTCTATCAGGATCTTGCCAATTGGTGAGCAGGAAAGGCCAGGAACAATGCCGTGGAACACAGTCCGGCTGCTCTGAAGCTGTCTTCGCTTGATTCCTAACTTCTCCATCGTATCCTTGTACAGGATGTTGATACTGCTGCCTCCGTCTATCAGCACTTGCGAGAAGCGAGCGGCCCGCCTATCTGTGGCGAGTGTGGCGCCCAAGACAAGGGCGTAGGAACCTGGATGCGGCATCACCTCTGGGTGGTCAGCTCTGCTCCAACTGATGGGTCTTTAAGACTAGTGCATGAACTCTGGTGTGCTTGACGCGACTGCGTTCACCTCTTGCTGCTGCTGGCGCCTGCTGTGTCGATCGTCAGCTACACTGGTGAACACCACATAGGCTCCGTGTTCATCTGGGAACTCGTCTTGTATCGCCCCGACTGGCCTGATAGCCGGCTGCTGAGGCGGCTGTGGAGGAGGCGGCCCAGCAGGCAGGGGAGGGAGTAGGCCGTCTCCCTTGGCAATTCTGGTCAGCCAGTGGCATTTTCGGGTGGTGTGGTTTGACGGCTTCGCGCCACTGTGGAACTTGCAGGGGCCATCCAGGGTCTGCTCATAGGAGAAGGCCGGCAACCAGTTGGACTTGTCGCCCTTCTGCCGCTTGGTCGGAGGTTGTCCCTCCGGCTGTTGGTCGTCGACTCTCGCCACTTGCCGGCTGTTGGAAGCCCGTTGTGGGGCCTTGCGCTTGTGGTCGTTCTGCTGCTGCCGCCGACTGGTGTCCCTAGCCGGAGTTTTCGGAGCCTGAGGGGTGACTTTGCCAGTCGCGCTGACTTGAATCTCCGCCTTCATGGAGGAGTCGGCCGTGGCGTACTTGTCTGCTGTGACCAGCAGCTCATCGAGGGTCTGCGCCTCGTCGCAGAGGAGCTTGTGCTTGAGGAGGGTGCCTTCTCTGCACCCGGCAGTAAAGTACTCGATAGCCTGCACCTCGTGCACGCCCTCGCAGGAGTTCCGGAGCTCGGCCCAGCGCGTGAGGTAGTTGCGAGTGGACTCATCGGGACCTTGCACGCACAAGGAGAGTTGGCGAGGCTTGGGAGGTCGCTTGTACATGCTCGTGAAGTTGCGGACGAAGGCCTCGGTGAGGTTGACCCAGCTGTTGATGCTGCGAGGCTTCAGACTATTCAACCATGTCCGGGCCATGCCCTGGAGCATGAGCGGGACATATCTTACGGCAACACGCTTGTTGCCGTTCGCTATGTTGACGGCTATGGAGTAATCAATCAGCCAGTCCTCCAACTTCACGGTGCCGGTGTATTTGGGCGTGTCCCGAGGGAGTGTGAACCCTTTGGGGAAGGGCTCATCTCGGATGCGGGGTCCGAAACAGGGAGGACCCAACTCGTCTTCTTCTTCCAGCGCCAGGGATCGGTGGAGTCGGTCGATCCGGTGGCGGGCATCATTCTCTCCGACTCCCTCTCGACGGCCAAGGCCGTCGCCGAGAGTCGGATGCTCTACGGGCGACGGGGAGACTCGCCTTTCTCTGCGAGGAGGGGGAGGCAGATAGTCGTCCCGCCGTTCTACCGCTTTGGGGCGGCCGTCTTGGTCGCGCTCGATGGTGATGCGAGTCCGAGTGTGGCTGATAGCCGGCTCCTTGTCTTTCTTTCCACGTACGCCGCCAGTCGGCGTCCGATACATCGCGCCTTGATCTCGGCGGGGTGGCGGGTCGTCATTTTGTTGCCGCGGTGCCTCCGTGCGGCAGCCGGCTTTGTTCTGTGCGGCAGCCGCGTCGAGGAGCTGCTGAACTCGCTCCGTCATCAGGCGGCGCTCTTCACCCTCGAAGTTGTCGAGCTCATCCACCGCCGCCTAGGCGGCACGGATGTTTTCCGCAGGCATGGCATACCCCTGAACAGATTGGCGATTGCCACGCCGCGCTGCCGGACCGAGCCTAGGCGGCTAGGCCCAGTCGGGGCCAGCGAGCCGCCCACGGCGCGATCCATCTCACGTTGGTAGGCTTCTGACAAGCATCTCATGCTTGCCAACTTCTTTGCGCCCTCGATAAGCTGGAGGCGGCGCGCCTCCAGCGTCTCGGCATCAGCATCTCCCGGAATCGGCGCGGTGAGGTGTCGCAGAGCCGCGTCCAGCGGGTCGTGCGATCCCTCGCCGGAACACTCGCCGTGATCAAGGACGAGGACCTCCATGACGGTGCTTCCGCCGCTCTCCGCGCAGGGGAGCGGCTCGTCATAGACCACCACATTGGTAGGGAACGCGTCGAGTGACGCGGTGTCGGAGTCGACCACCATCGGGTCGGTGGATCCTATGGACTCCAGGTCCACGGCGGGCTCGCCGGCGACGTGGAGTTGGTCGAAGAGACCCGCGAAGAGGCTCTCGGGGCCGCTCGTGCCTGCGTCGGACGCAGGCTCATCGGAGAGGCGAACCTCGCCGATAAGCTCGGCGAGGCAGCTGGTCGCGCAGGCGATCTTAGCGCCGTGCAGCGCGTCGGCGCAGACTCCATCTGGCGTGCCGGGCTGGCTGTGCTCGCCAGGGAGAAAAAGGGTTCCCGTCTAGAGCAGGTATCTGGACGACGGTGCACCTCGCCCCACGGTGGGCGCCAAATGTCGGGGGTTGGGTACGACATATGCCAAAGGATGGCTTATCATGGTGGAGGCGAGTAGAACGTCGCCGGTGGCCGGAAGCGGGATGAGGCGAAGACATGCACGCCGGCGGATCTTACCCAGCTTCAGGGCTCTCCGTGGAGATAACACCCCTACTGCTGCTCGGCGGGGTCTCCGCATTGTCACTATGGCAAAGTGAGTACAATGGTGCTCCTGGAGCTGTTTCTGGAGGTAGAAGAGGGCAAGGCTAGATCTCTCCTTCCTATATTCTGGGGTCTAGTGCTATCTGGGTCCGAACCCTTTGCATGGGCTCTCCTGGGGGTTTATATAGGCCTACCCCGAGAGGTACAACGGTAATCCGGCTGGGCGCGGGTCCCAGCCGTCTGTCTCTCAGGCCGTCGTCTTCTCCGTCGACTACTGGGGCCTACCGACTGGCGGGCCCTGCGGACAGGCCTGGTACTGTAGCGGTGCTTCTGATGACGCTGGCTTGGTCATGAGGTCATGGCAACAGTGCTGCCGCCTGGTGGGCGTTTACTGTCGCCATTCCCCATCTTGTCTGATTAATGGCGTGCGGGGACCGTGGGAGGGGCCGGCCGACTCCAGGGGGCCGACTCCCACGGGTCCGTCTTCGGGGCGCGCTCGCCGTCTTCTGTCTACCCGCTGACAGGCGGTCCCGCCGTCCTTGGGTCGTACAGGCACGCGTCGTGGGCACAGTGCGCCACCCACCAAGGCTGAGGTCAGGGCCAGCATGGCAACAGTGCCGCGCCACGATGGAGATCTACAGTGATATGGCGCACTGTAGCCATGCTGGTCCTTCGTGGGCAGGGTAGAGACGGCCACGCTGCGACCGTCCCCCGCCCTGTCCACCGCGGCGAAGGCAGGGGTAGTTGGAGTCACGAGCCGACTACCCTCAGCCGGCCTATCTGGAAGTCGTCAGCTGAGAGTCGGCTTATCTTGGAGTCGGTTCTGGGACTCGGCATATCTTGGAGTCGGTTCTAGGACTCGGCATATCTGGGAGTCGGTTCTGGGACTCGGCATATCTTGGAGTCGGTTCTGGGACTCGGCATATCTGGGAGTCGTCCCTGGGACTCGGCATATCTGGAGTCGGTTCTGGGACTCGGCAGATCTTGGAGTCGTCCCTGGAACTCGTCTTATGGGGCGCAGCCTTTCCCGATGTCTTGAAAGGTTCTGGGGCTCGGGTTGGCCTACCCGTGGCCCATTACTCCGACAATGAGATTAATGAACGAAGTTTTACGTGCTTTCATTGGACGATTTGTGGTAGTCTATTTTGATGATATACTGAGTTATAGCAGATCTTTGGAGGAACATTTGGAACATTTACGTGTTGTTTTTATTGCTCTACGTGATGCACGTTTGTTTGGTAACCTTGGGAAGTGCACCTTTTAAACCGACCGAGTATGTTTTCTTGGCTATGTTGTTACTCCATAGGGAATAGAAGTTGATAAAGCAAAGATTGAAGCTGTTGAGAGTTGCCTGCAGCGCAAAACGGTCACACAAGCGAGGAGTTTTCTTGGCCTCGCTGATTCTATAGGCGTTTTGTGAGAGATTTTAGCACCATTGCTGCACCTCTCAATGAGCTTACAAAGAAAGATGTGCCTTTTGTTTGGGGTACCGCACAGGAAGAAGCCTTCACGGTATTGAAAGATAAGTTGACACATGCTCCTTTACTCCAACTTCCTGATTTTAATAAGACTTTTGAGATGGAATGTGATGCTAGTGGAATTGGATTAGGAGGTGCGTTATTACAAGATGGCAAACCTGTTGCATACTTTTCTGAAAAATTGAGTGGGCCTAGTCTGAATTATTCTACTTATGAAAAAGAATTATATGCTCTTGTTCGCACCTTAGAAACATGGCAACATTATTTATGGCCCAAAGAATTTGTTATACATTCTCATCATGAATCTTTGAAACATATTAAAAGTCAAGTCAAACTGAATCCTAGACATGCTAAATGGGTTGAATTCATTAAGACTTTCCCT
The DNA here is from genome assembly GCF_018294505.1 of Triticum aestivum. Lineage (NCBI taxonomy): Eukaryota > Viridiplantae > Streptophyta > Magnoliopsida > Poales > Poaceae > Triticum > Triticum aestivum. The sequence goes on from NC_057801.1 coordinate 351,421,844, forward strand.
TATGTCATTAAACACAAGAAGGGTAAAGAAAATGTTATGGCTGATGCATTGTCTCATCGCTATACTATGCTTTCACAACTTGACTTCAAGATATTTGGTTTGGAGACCATCAAAGATCAATATGTGCATGATGTTGATTTTAAAGATGTATTGCAAAACTATAAAGAAGGGAGAACATGGAACAAGTTCGTCGTTAACGATGGATTTGGGTTTCGTGCTAACAAGCTATGCATTCCAGCTAGCTCTGTTCGTCTTTTGTTGTTGTAGGAGGCGCATGGAGGAGGATTAATGGGACACTTTGGCGTGAAGAAGACGGAGGACGTACTTGCTACACATTTCTTTTGGCCAAAGATGAGACGGGATGTTGAGCGCTTTGTTGCTCGCTGCACTACATGTCAAAAAGCTAAGTCATGACTCAATCCTCATGTTTTATAGCCTTTGCCTGTACCTAGTGTTCCTTGGGAGGATATATCTATGGACTTTGTTTCTACTGCGGGTAGCTCAAATTTTCCAAACTGGAACTATTTTTCCACACTGGAACTATTTTTCTACTGCGGGTAGCTCGAAAGTTCGGGAGTCCTGTAGAGCAGGACTCGAAGTATGGCGTGATCTCGAAATCCAAAACAGAGTAACAAAATACTGGACTTGGACTAGGACTGGTGGTGGAGATGAATCTGGTGGAACTCGGATTAGTGGCGGAGATGAATCTGGTGGAACTCGGACTGGTGGCGGATATATGTTGCAGGTGGACTCAGATTGGCGTGATGGCGGCGGATATGTGGTGGCGTACATGGACTCGGATTGGCGATGAATATGTGGTGGTGGTATATGGCAGCAGCGATGAAGTTGGTGCGATGGTGGTATATGGCAGCAGCAATGATGATGATGCGGTGGTGATATATGTCAGCAGCAACGTGACAACCTATGAACAGAACTCGAAACTCTAAAGGACTAGATGCTAAGACCAGCAACTTGACATGACGAAGCAACCGCAAATTCAACAAAGCAAATACAGAAAAGATTATGCAAAGGCTCAGATTGGTTCGGATAGGATGAACTAACCCTAATTTTTTTTGGCTTTTTCGTGGACTATAGGTATGAAGAAACAGACTCGATCTAAACTACGAAAAACTGTAAAATCTCACCGAGCAAGCTGAAAATCTGATACCACTTGATAGAGGCAAAGGTGTCCCATCTTTCGATGAGATGGTGATTATCATTTCGGAGGAGTAGACTTTGACAATCCGACTACGTACGTGCGAGGACTCGCACATTAGCAATCGCTAAACCAACTCTGAGAGGTTATTGACCATGCCAGAGCACAATCAACTTGACCACGAGGGTCTATTTCCTGCGAGCAAGAAAAGAACAAGCAAGAAACTGAGATTGCAATCTGGATATTGCGAATATAAGATTAAAGCTTTATTGATCAAGATCGGGTTCTGTGACGTCTTGGCCCAAAGAATTTGTTATACATTCTGATCATTAATGTTTGAAACATATTAAAAGTCAAGCTAAACTGAATCGTCGATATGCTAAATGGGTTGAATTCATTGAGACTTTCCCTTATGTCATTAAACACAAGAAGGGTAAAGAAAATGTTATTGCTCATGCATTGTCTCGTCGCTATACTATGCTTTCACAACTTGACTTCAAAATATTTGGTTTGGAGACAATCAAAGATCAACATGTGCATGATGCTGATTTTAAAGATGTATTGCAGAATTGTAAAGAAGGAAGAACATGGAACAAGTTCGCCGTTAATGATGGATTTCTGTTTCGTGCTAACATGCTATGCATTCCAACTAGCTCCGTTCGTCTATTATTGTTGCAGGAGGTGCATGGAGGAGGATTAATGGGACACTTTGGTGTGAAGAAGACGCATGATATACTTGCTACACATTTCTTTTAACCAAAGTTGAGACGGGATGTTGAGCGTTTTGTTGCTCGCTGCACTACATGTCAAAAAGCTAAGTCACGACTCAATCCTCATGGTTTATATATGCATTTGCCTGTACCTAGTGTTCCTTGGGAGGATATATCTATGGACTTTGTTTTAGGTTTACCTCGAACAAAGAAGGGAAGGGATACCATATTTGTTGTCGTGGATAGATTCTCGAAAATGGTGCACTTTATACCATGTCATAAAAGCGATGATGTTGTTAATGTTGCTGATTTGTTCTTTCGTGAAATTATTCGCTTGCATGGTGTGCCAAATATTATTGTTTCAGATCGTGATACTAAATTTCTTAGCCACTTCTTGAGATGTTTATGGGCTAAGTTGGGGACTAAGCTACTTTTTAGTACTAGTTATCACCGATAAACTAATGGACAAACTGAAGTAGTCAATAGAACATTGTCTACTATGCTTAGGGTTGTTTTGAAGAATAATAAGAAAAATGTGGGGGGAATGTTTGCCTCATATTGAATTTGCTTATAATCGTTCATTGCATTCTACTACTAAGATGTGCCCTTTTGAAATTGTGTATGGTTTCCTACCTCATGCACCTATTGATTTGTTGCCTCTTCCATCTTCGGAGAAGGTTAATTTTGATGCTAAACAATGTCTTGAATTGATTTTAAAAATGCATGAGTTAACTAAGGAAAACATTGAGCGTATGAATGCTAAATATAATCTTGTTGGAGATAAGGGTAGAAAACATGTTGTGTTTGCACCTGGAGATCTTGTTTGGTTACATTTGCGTAAGGATAGATTTCCTGATTTGCGCAAATCAAAGCTAATGCCAGGTGCTGATGGTCCTTTTAAGGTGTTAGAGAAAATAAATGATAATGCATATAAACTTGAGCTGCCTGAAGATTTTGGGGTTAGTCCCACTTTTAACATTGCTGATTTGAAGCCTTATATGGGTGACGAAGATGAGCTTCCGTCGAGGACGACTTCATTTCAAGAAGGGCAGGATGATGAGGACATCAATACCATTGTTACACCCACAGCCCCTGCTGCTATACATACTGGACCAATTACTAGAGCTCGCGCACGCCAATTAGAGTACCAGGTACTTTCGTTTCTTGGTAATGATTCTAATGTTCATGAGAATATGATGCTACCTAAATTGGATACATTTGTTTTGCTTACAAATGAAGGGCCTAGCTTGGAGAAGGATGGACATTGGAGCAAGAACAAGCATGGAGATGATGGCATGCGCAAGAGGAACAAGAACGGAGGTACAAGTGATGATTTCAGGATGTTAAAGCCACCATAATGAGTTCATGAAGCCTTGGAGGAAATATACAAGATGCTACTTTATAACTTTCGTCCAGAGGCTATTCTAGGTGTTGCGTCACCTTATTCTTTGGTCAGGCCCATGTAATTTCGAAATACATAAGTATAAGCTCTTTTTAGAGTCTGTATGTGTTGGGAAACAAGAGATAGGGTTGGTTTTGGACCCCTCCACCAAGGGCCACAAAATTTCCCCCTCTTCCTCCATATATACAGCCCTTAGGGCGCCGTTTAGACTTTCGGTTTTGTTTAGATTAAAAGTTCGCCATAGCTGCAACTTCGCGTACTTCGTTTGTGTTCAACGACCAGGCCAAGACGTCACAGAACCCCATCTTGATCAATAAAGCTTTCATCTTATATTCGCAATATCCAGATTGCAATCTGAGTTTCTTGCTTATTCTTCGTTTGCTCGCAGGAAATAGACCCTCGTGGTCAGGTTGATCGTGCTCCGGCGTGATCAATAACCTCTCGGAGTTGGTTTAGCGATTGCTAAGGCGCGACGTCCTCGCACGTACGTAGTCGATCATCAAAGTCTACTCCTCCCAAAATGATAATCACCATCTCATCGAAAGACGGGACACCTGTGCCTCTATCACAGTGTGACAACTTGTGAACAGAACTCGAAACTCTAAAGGAGTAGACACTAAGACCAGCAACTAGACACGACGATGCAACCGCAATTTCCATATTGCAAAACACTAAAAAGATTATGCAAAGGCTCAGATTGGTTCGGATATGATGAACTAACCCTAATTTTTTTGGCTTTTTCATGGACTGTATGATGTAGGACGGAACGCTAGGGCCGATCTTTCACGTTTGGAGAGAATCCCTACGAGGAACACGAAGAACGCGTGGAGGGGAACGAGGGAAACCATGGGGAAACGCAAGAGAAAACACTCAGCCAACGCGAATATGATCACACATGTGCTAGATCCAAGAAACACAAAGAGATACACGGTCCAAATCCAACAAAGGACGATACAAGTGGCGGTAGTTCATCTCCGAGAGGAGGTCCTAAATCCACAAGGGATCGTCCCGTAAAGGGGTCTTGAATCCAGGTGGATCTTCTC
>NC_057801.1:351426502-351435721 GCF_018294505.1 Triticum aestivum
GAGAGGATCCCTACGAGGAACACGAAGAACGCACAGAAGAACACGAGGGAAAACACAAGGGGAAAACAAGAGAAACACTCAACCAACAAGAATATGATCACACATGTGCTAGATCCAAAGAACACAAAGAGATACACGATTCAAATCCAACAAAGCACGATACATGTGGCGGTAGTTCATCTCCAAGAGAAGGTCTTGAATCCATGAGGGATCTTCCCGTAAAGGGGTCTTGAATCCATGGTGGATCTTCTCCGAAGAGGCCGCGGTCTCTCACGAGGAGGAGATCCGTATGGATGAGGAAAGCTCTATCTCACAAATGAGCTAAATCAATGCCAACCCAAACTAGGAGGAGGTGGAGGAGTATATATAGTCTAGGGACACGAAGGGGTAAGTGAGGGGTACCTGGGCTTCGGCCTGAAACTGGACGCAACCAGGGTCGGACGTCCGTGAGGCGCCGGTCGTCCGGAGGCTCGCGGGGGTCCGGACGTCCGTAGATCTTCGGAAATCCGTAGTTTAGGTTATGTCGCCATGGCCTCGGACGTCCGTAGTGGTCAGGTCGTCCGGAGCCTGGAAGGTGTCGGACGTCCGGTCCTGGCCGGTCGTTCGGTCGTTGTAGCGCTTGCTGGCCTGAGTTCCCCGGGCTGCTGTGACCTCCAGGGGTCGGACGTACAGGCTTGGCAGGTCGTCCGGTAGCTGTAGCTTCGGGCAGGTTCTTCTCGTGGTCCTTGTACTTGGCGTCCTCGCTAGCTCTTACGTTGGATGTGGTCGCTCCGTGGCTTTCCTCTAAGTACCTGATCTTGCATAGCACACACGTTGGAGGTAGTAGCCATGTCTCACATGTAGAAAGTGAAGGTTCATAGAGGAGTGAGTTCACCTTGTGTCCGATGGCGTATGTTCGAGGTCTTGTCCTGTGTCCTCTTGGGGTTTGGAGAGTAGCCTGAGTGTACATGGGGGTGAACGTGGGATGCTTCGCATCATAATGCACCTAGTATGTTCATGAGATTAATGAACGAAGTTTTACGTGGTTTCATTGGACGATTTGTGGTAGTCTATTTTGATGATATACTGATTTATAGCAGATCTTTGGAGGAACATTTGGAACATTTACATGTTGTTTTTATTACTCTATGTGATGCACGTTTGTTTGGTAACCTTGGGAAGTGCACCTTTTGCACCGACCGAGTATGTTTTCTTGGCTATGTTGTTACTCCATAGGGAATTGAAAATGATAAAGCCAAGATTGAAGCTATTGAGAGTTGGCCGCAGCCCAAAACGGTCACACAAGCGAGGAGTTTTCTTGGCCTCGCTGGATTCTATAGGTGTTTTGTGAGAGATTTCAGCACCATTGCTGCATCTCTCAATGACTTACAAAGAAAGATGTGCCTTTTGTTTGGGGTACCGCACAGGAAGAAGCCTTCACGGTATTGAAAGATAAGTTGCCACATGCTCCTTTACACCAACTTCCTGATTTTAATAAGACTTTTGAGCTTGAATGTGATGCTAGTGGAATTGGATTAGGAGGTGTGTTATTACAAGATGGCAAACCTGTTGCATACTTTTCTGAAAAATTGAGTGGGCCTAGTTTGAGTTATTCTACATATGATAAAGAATTATATGCTCTTGTTCAGACCTTAGAAACATGGCAACATTATTCATGGCCCAAAGAATTTGTTATACACTCTGATCATGAATCTTTGAAACATATTAAAAGTCAAGTCAAACTGAATCCTAGACATGCTAAATGGGTTGAATTCATTGAGACTTTCCCTTATGTCATTAAACACAAGAAGGGTAAGGAAAATGTTATTGCAGATGCATTGTCTCGTCGCTATACTATGCTTTCACAACTTGACTTCGAGATATTTGGTTTGGAGACCATCAAAGATCAATATGTGCATGATGCATATTTTAAAGATGTGTTGCAGAATAGTAAGGAAGGGAGAACATGGAACATGTTCGTCGTTAACGATGGATTTGGGTTTCGTGCTAACAAGCTACGCATTCCAGCTAGCTCTGTTTGTCTTTTGTTGTTGAAGGAGGCGCATGGGGGAGGATTAATGGGACACTTTGGCGTGAAGAAGACGAAGGACGTACTTCCTACACATTTCTTTTGGCCAAAGGTGAGACGGGATGTTGAGCGCTTTGTTGCTCGCTGCACTACATTTCAAAAAGCTAAGTCACGACTCAATCCTCATGGTTTATAGCCTTTGCCTGTACCTAGTGTTCCTTGGCAGGATATATCTATGGACTTTGTTTCTACTGCGGGTAGCTCGAATTTTCCAGACTAGAACTATTTTTCCACACTGGAACTATTTTTGAAACTGGAACCATTTTTCTACTGCGGGTAGCTCGAAAGTTCGGGAGTCCTGCTCTGTCACGACCCTGAGTATGGCGTGATCTCGAAATCCAAAACAGAGTAACAAAATACTGGACTCAAATTAGGACTGGTGGCGGAGATGACTGTGGTGGAACTCGGATTAGTGGCAGAGATGAATCTGGTGGAACTCGGACTGGTGGCAGATATATGTTGCAGGTGAACTCGGATTGGCGTGATGGCGGCGGATATGTGGTGGCGTATATGGACTCGGATTGGCGATGAATATGCGGTGGTGGTATATGGCAGCAGCAATGAAGTTGGTGCGATGGTGGTATATGGAAACAGCAATGATGATGATGCGGTGGTGATATATGTCAGCAGCAACGTGACAGCCTGTGAACAGAACTTGAAACTCTAAAGGACGAGACGCTAAGACCAGCAACTTGACACGACGATGCAACAGCAAATTCAACAAAGCAAATACATAAAAGATTATGCAAATGCTCAGATTGGTTCAGATAGGATGAACTAACCCTAAATTTGTTTTGGCTTTTTCGGGGACTATAGGTATGAAGAAACAGACTCGATCTAAACTACGAAAAACTGTAAAATCTCACCGAGAAACCTGAAAATCTGATACCACTTGATAGAGGCAAAGGTGTCCCTTCTTTCGATGAGATGGTGATTATCGTTTCGGAGGAGTAGACTATGACAATCCGACTACGTACGTGCGAGGACATCGCGCCTTAGCAATCGCTAAACCAACTCGAAGAGGTTATTGACCACGCCAGAGCACAATCAACCTGACCACGAGGGTCTATTTCCTGCGAGCAAACAAAGAACAAGCAAGAAACTAAGATTGCAATTTAGATATTGTGAATATAAGATGAAAGCTTTATTGATCAAGATCGGGTTCTGTGACGTCTTGGCCCAAAGAATTTGTTATACATTCTGATCATGAATCTTTGAAACATATTAAAAGTCAAGCTAAACTAAATCATCGACATGCTAAATGGGTTGAATTCATTGAGACTTTCCCTTATGTCATTAAACACAGGAAGGGTAAAGAAAATGTTATTGCTGATGCATTGTCTCGTCGCTATACTATGCTTTCACAACTTGACATCAAAATATTTGGTTTGGAGACCATCAAAGATCAACATGTGCATAATGCTGATTTTAAAGATGTATTGCAAAATTGTAAAGAAGGAAGAACATGGAACAAGTTCGCCGTTAATGATGGATTTCTGTTCTGTGCTAACAAGCTATGCATTCCAGCTAGCTCCGTTCGTCTATTATTGTTGCAGGAGGCGCATGGAGGAGGATTAATGGGACACTTTGGTGTGAAGAAGCCAGAGGATATATGATGTAGGGTAGAACCCTAGGATGGATCTTTTCACACTTGGAGGGGAAAAGGAGAGAAACAACAAGAACACAAAGAGGCAATCACTCCAACAATTCCCGATTACACATCTACTAGGGTAACAACACAAGATCCACAAGTCACAAACACAATCAAAGGAAAGATACAATGGCAAAGTTCATCCCAAATCCAAGGGAGATGGTGTCTTGAAGGTAGTCTTCTCCTTGCGGAGGTCTTGAAATCCACAAGGATTCTTCCCTAGGGGGTCTTGATCCTCAAAGAGGGAAGGTGAAGGAGCAAAGCTCACAAATATCTCGTCTAATACTTTGCTAATCCTAAACATGGTCCTTGGTACGGAATATATAGCCTTGGGGTCGAAGGAGATGAAGAAGGGCCGAAGAAGCAATCTCAGCCGACCATCCTGGGAGGCCCGTGCGCACGGGGTAAGTTGGGCCCATGCGCACGGGGGTCCCGTGTGATGAAGCTATGTACCTAGGGTAGGGTCATGGACCTGTCCAAAATACCCTCCCCAAGGACATCTCTAGAAGAAACCACCTGTCAATCGACTCAGAAGTGTTCCACTCGACGGACTCAAAGACACTCAACCATGAAGCCAACCACTCGACAGCCAGAAGATCTAAAGTCACTCTGCACGCAAATGGTCGGCTCTTGAGTAGCTTTTATCGTCATCATAGCACTTTATTTATGGCGTTACCAGTAATGCCCGATCTTAATGTACCTTAAACCTTACATAATTGAGGGCCGGAGGGGTCTGGCGAACTCTATATAAGCCACCCCCCTCCTCAGTGTAAAGGGTTGGCACCCCTGTAACTCATATACACATAATCCAGTCGACCGCCTCCAGGCTCCGAGACGTAGGGCTGTTACTTCCTCCGAGAAGGGCCTGAACTGGTAAACCTCTTGCCTATACAACTACTCCATAGCTAGGATCTTGCCTCTCCATACCTACCCCCCTACACTACTGTCAGACTTAGAACCACGACAGTTTGCGCCCACCGAGGGGCAGGTGTCTTAGCGACTTATTGGAGAAGTTGCGATTTTTCCGATCTTTTTCATCATGGTTTCAGGCGGAGATTTGGTTGAGGACCGTGAGATCCGTCTCGGCGCGCTCACGTTCATCGCCGACTACTCCGCTTGGCTTCAGGAGGCTCCGCTCGACGTCGACGTGCTCCCTGTCCGCGGGGCGACGCACTTTCGCGCGTGCGTCCGCAGCGTCCTCCTGCGGCAACCGTCGACACAGTATCGGTCGGATCCTGTGTCGTCCTCCCTCCCTGTTTGCCACCGGCCCAAGCGCTCCGGTCGGTCGAGGCTTCAGCGGTGGGTGAGGCACGCGGTGGCTCGCCTGTCGGCCACCCCCCAAGTCGCGGCAATCGAGCCCAACGAATCTCTCTACGGCATGTTTGACCTGTCGACTGGCTCCGTAGAGACTGCATCCGAGTGCGACAGCAGTGATCCAGCAGCGGAGGTTCTGATAGTCGATGGACCACGCAGTCCTCCCGGCTTTCCCCGCACTGATGCAGGCGACGGTGGAGGCGATCCGTCACATGCCCATGAAGAGTATCTCCCCGAGCCCCTCACTTCGCTGTAGAGAGAAGAACTTCGCCGCCGGAACATGGATGCGCTGCACACTCCTATCGTTGGAGAAACCCCCGAGGCTCGTGCCTTAGAGGACGCGCTCTTGGCCAACTTGGCTGAGCGCACTCGACTGGAGAACCTCCAGCGATCACGCGATGAGCGTGCGCGGCAACGGGTTCCAGAATCCAGTCGACGTCAACTCTTTCCACCACCGACTCAGGTATATCGAACTCCGATTCAGAATTTAGCAGCTGCAGCCCGTATAGCAGAGTCGATTCAGCCTTCCCAATCAGAGGCTGGCAGGGTGTCACGCCCAATATGCGACCCTATCCAAAAGGAACTCGAAGGTCCCAGCAAGGATAGACCCGCATATTGAAACGCTTTTGCAAGGTGGATATCATTACATCAACATTACATAATAGATGGGGATACATACATAAGGCATACAATGCTACACGAATACAACATCACAATACATAAGAGCATCATCCGACTACGGATGAATCACAAACAGAAACTCAAACGACATCCACCCTGCTAGCCTAGGCTGCCGACCTAGAACCTATCCCCTGATCGAAGAAGAAGCAGAAGAAGAACTCAACGCAAGCAAGCATCGCTCTCGCGTCAAGATCATCGCAGAACCTATACCTGCAACTGTTCTTGTAGTAATCTGTGAGCCACGAGGACTCAGCAATCCCATTACCATGGGTATCAAGACTAGCAAAGCTTAAAGGGAAAGGAAGGGGTAAAGTGGTGAGGTTGCAGCAGCGACTAAGCATATATGGTGGCTAACATACGCAAATAAGAGCGAGAAGAGAGCAAAAGGAACGGTCGTGAACTAGCAATGATCAAGAAGTGATCCTGAACTCCTACTTACGTCAAACATAACCCGGAAACCGTGTTCAATTCCCGGACTCCGCCGAGAAGAGACCATCACGGCTACACACTCGGTTGATGCGTTTTAATTCGGATCTGGTGTCAAGTTATCTACAACCGGACATTAACAAATTCCCATCTACCTATAACCGCAGGCACGGCTTTCGAAAGATTATACCCTGCAGGGGTGTCCCAACTTAGCCCATGACAAGCTCTCGCGATCAACGAAGGAATAGACCTTCTCCCAGGAAGACCCGATCAGACTCGGAATCCCGGTTTACAAGACATTTCGACAATGGTAAAACAAGACCAGCAAAGCCGCCCGATGCGCCAACAATCCTGATAGGAGCTGCACATATCTCGTTCTCAGGGCAACACCGGATGAGACATCCTACGAGTAAAACCAGCCCTCGAGTTGCCCCGAGGTGGCCCCGCAGTCTACTCGGTTTGGACCAACACTTAGACAAGCACTGGCCCGGGGGGGCTAAAATAAAGATGACCCTTGGGTTGGCCGACCCAAGGGAAAGGGTAGGTGGTGGTGAGGCAAATGGTAAAACCAAGGTTGGGCCTTGCTGGAGGAGTTTTATTCAAAGCGAACTGTCGAGGGGGTCCCATAAATCACCCGACCGCGTAAGGAACGCAAAATCCGGGAACATAACACCGGTATGACGGAAACTAGGGCGGCAAGAGTGGAACAAAACACTAGGCAAAAGGCCGAGTCTTCCACCCTTTACCAAGTATATAGATCCATTAATAATATAAGAGATATTGTGATATCCCAACCAAAATCCTGTCCACCATGGAGCAATCTTCAACTTCACCTGCAACTAGCAACGCTATAAGAGGGGCTGAGCAACAGCGGTAACATAGACAATCAATGGTTTTCATAGGAAAGGTGTCAAAGGTTAGAGGCTGACAGGGCAATTTGGGATGGCTGGATAAACAGATAATAGGTAGCACAGCATAGCGATAGAACGAAGCAACTAGCATAGCAATGATAGTAGTGAGATTCAGGGTAGCGGTCATCTTGCCTGAAATCCCGCTAGGAAGAAGAACGAATCCATGAAGAAGACGAACTGATGAAGCCACGAAGAAGAACCAAGCGTAGACGAACGAATCCTCACGATCGCAACGAAACAGGAACTATCGAAAGAAGCACACAACATAGGTAAACACACCACACATGACCAAGGCATGATGCACACACGAGCATGATGCATGACACGGCTACATGAAGCTACTCATGGCAAGAGATGATGCAAACAAGAACAACACATAAGGCAAGTTTAAATAAGGCCGGGAACAACATATAACAATTCCGGTAAGTCCTCATATGCGTATTTTGAAATTGGTCCAGATCTGAATAACCCTTATGTTCAAGTAGTTAAACATCAAGTTAAGATGCACAAGCATGATCTACACGAGATTCTAGTCAAGTTACATATAAAGTTCATTTAATTCGGAGCTACGGCCTAGAAGATATGAGCAAAACAAGTTAAACATGGCATTGATGCAAAATGCACCCAAACATCAAGCAAGCACCTCAAAACATGGATGCAACATGATAATATGAAACTACATGCAAAATCAAGCAAGTTTCATATGAAGCACACTCAAAACGGAGCAACGGTTCAAACACATACACTCCATACAAGTTATAAGGACAAGCTGTCCAAAATAGCAACTAGGCATATTGCAAGCATCAAAACAATAAGCTACAACATCTCAACATGAAAACAAAAGACATGGGCATGATGTACAGGTAACGCACAACAAAACATGAACACTGAGCTATCTCCAGAAATCACTAGAACATGCTCAAACACACATGGTAAGATTGCAAGTATTAACAATTTCAGACTTTGCAGAAAATAACATCACGATGCAATGTTCAGAGCTATCAAACAACATGTTACAGGAACTTATCATGGAAAACAAAGGCATGGCATGAATCTACTAAATGCATAGATCAAATGTCCTTTACTGACCATAAGCCAAAAAGGATCAGAAAATATGATGGCACCCACGTAAACATAGCAAGTTATTATACAGATTCAAACATGGCAGGAACTTAATTATGAAGGCATGTAGATGAGCTTGTGCAACTCACTACAGAGCAATACATGGCATGGCAAGGCACCAACAGTAAGAAGACATGTTTGTGAAGCTAAGCCATGGCAATAGCAAGGTCATAGGGTGCATGGAACACTAGCAAAACACATGGGAACAAGTGAACTTAATGTAAACAGGCTGACAGCAACATTTTCAAGCAACTTTGGAGCAAGATATGAACAAGCTACAGCAAGCTATAAATGCTACCAGGGGCATGGATGGTTAGAGGATGACATGTAGATCAAAAGATATTTATAGAACATCTCCAGATTATGCATAGAATAATTAGTAGAAACATGTTTATATGGCATCAAAATTACAGCAGAACAGCGACTAAAATCAGCAACATCACGATGCCTAGTTTACATGCTTATGCTAGTCACCACATTGATCACAAAAATACATGGTAAATACCTCTGTAAAGAAGACATAGCATAGTTCAAAACACATGTAGACATCAACCTCATAGGATGCACACATCAATCATGGCAAAAATGACAAAAGAGCTCGTTCTGTTAACAGATAGCAGAAAACATCACGAAGCACTCTTACAACGATGATTCAGGCATCTATATGACCTCAAATGAATATGATGCAATGGAATGAAATCATGTACTCGTCGAGGCGAACAATTTGACATATTACACGCACGAAACGGAGCTATGGATGCAGAGATACGGCATGACGGACATGGCATGAAAATTACACAGATTCGGGACAGCAGATTTTTAGAGGGGGAAAAGTCAACCTTCGCACGGATTACGGAGATCGCTGGAGATGCTCGCCGGAGGGGCTGCCGGAGAGGACGAGGAAGACGCCGGGGAGGCGGATCTGGGGCCGGGGAGACCTCCTCCGGCCGGATCCGGGCGCGGGCGGTGAGGAGGCGGGCGGCGCCGTCGCGGAGGCAGCCGGATCTGGCGCGGCTGGCGCTGCAGATCGGCGGCGGCGGCGGGCG